>NC_041385.1:386013088-386102160 GCF_002162155.2 Triticum dicoccoides | reverse complement strand
CCCCCATTGCCACCAGCATCACCACGCCGTCGACCTTCTCCACCACCTCCGCCATGGCCCCGAAAGCCGACAAGGGAAAGAGCGTGAAGTCAGCCGAGGCGCAGCGGCTTGCGGCGCTGCGGAAGGAGCGGGCGATCTTCACCCCCCAGCTCGGCGTGCAGGAGCTGAGGGAGTACTTCTACCTCTTTTGGGCGACGGAGACGCGTGTGCATCCGCGCACGAGGGGACTCCCGGCCGCTGCCTCGGAGTCGGCTCCAAATGGGTACCCGTTCTTCCCACTATTCTTCTACTGCGGGCTCTGCCCGCCCTTCTCGGAGTTCTTTTGTGACATTATGAACACATATGGCTTCCGCCTCCTTGACTTCACCCCCAATGATGTCTTGACCATGGCAGTTTTCGCACACTTGTGCGAAAACTTTGTCAGAGTCCACCCTAGTGTAGCCCTTTTCCGCCACTTCTTCATACCTCGGGTAGAGAGAGGAGAGCCGCTTGCCGGAGGGATTGCCTGGGTCTCAAGAGTCGGCAAGAAAGAGGCATACTTGGAGGGTGAGCTTCGCAGCAAGTGGGAGGAGTGGAGAGCGGAGTGGTGTTGGATCGTCGAGGAGCATCCGCAGCCCTTCACCGCCGTGCGCCAAACTCCAATAGTGTGCGGCAATGACTGGAGCAACATGGCCCCAGAAGACGAGAGGCTGAAGATCGCCATCACTAGGATTCTTCGCCTCAGGCTTGCCGGGCTCACCGTAGGTGCTGTCGGGGCAGATTTCCTCCACCGCCGCATTGCCCCCCTGCAGGAGAGGAGGAGGCCCGCCTGGGACTTCAAGAATTCGGCGGACATCATGAGGCTGCGGCCGGGCCTAAACTACAACTTCACTGTCTTGGAGTTGGACGCAATGCTCTTGGAATTATTCAAACGCGACCCCCAGCATCCATTCACACTGCCGAGGGGCGTAGTTCCTTTGTGCAATAACTCTTCGCTTGACCGGATCCGCGCCATGATGCCGTTGTGCGATTCACACGGCATCGTCCCGACTTGGCAAGAGCCCGCGGACGATGTTGTGCGAGCGTTCTTCGACACCTTGGAGGAATTGCCGGTCCGCGCCGACGAGCAGAAGAGCCTCACCCGTGACACCACCGACGAGGAGCTGCAGCTCATCGCTACTAGGGCGGAAGAGGCCGCGGCCGCAGCTGCTGCGGGTGTGTTTGGGTTCACTGTGGAGGAGGTGGAGGCTGCAGAGGCGGCAAACCTTGCCGAACGCGCGGAGTTCATGGGCGAGGAGGAGCCTGCCGGTTCTGAAGCCGAGTCGAGCGAGGCCGGCGAGGAGGAGGCTGAACCTTCAGAGAGCTTGCCGCAGGCGGAGCCCCCGGCCCCGCCAAGGAGGCGCCTTCGCAGGGCCGGGGACGCAGCAGGGCGGCAGCCGGCTCCACAGCCACCGAGCCGCGCGACGCGCTCTACCGCGGCAAGTAATGTAGCCGCGGGAGCGCCTCACGCAACAGCGGCAACTGGAGCGGGACCTTCCCGGGCCACTGCCCCCGCCCCCGCCAAGCGGGCAAGGGATCCTACTCCTCCACCTCGCCGCACCGGAGGAGGGCCGGACTTCGATCTTTCCGCGCTCGGCTCTGATGAGGAGGAAGAAGAGTGAGTTTCTTTGGCGCCCTTATAATCCTTCAATCTTGTTGTTTATATTTTGTATCTGACTTGCTCCAATCTGGACTCTTTTCTTTTCAGAACACTGGCCCAGAGAGCGGCGAAGAGGGCCAAGGCCGCGGTGATCGTCATCGAGGATGACCCCATCGCGTCGGCAGGAGGTGGGTCCGAGACCACCTTGACGGACCCGGCAATCACCCCTCGGAGCAGCCACCAGCGCAGCCCCCAGCATAAGTTCATAGTTTATCCTTCTGCTGTCGGGCGCGCTTGAGTGTTTTTTCCTTTGTTGATATCTTGCTTGTTGACTTGTGCAGGAGCAGAGCAACCTCATCAGGAGCGCCCGGAGGCCGATCCCGAAGTGCCACCTGCTTCGACTGCGCCGCCAAGGGAGGAGTCCCCGGCAAGGGAGCGCTCTCCGGCAAGGGGGGACTCTCCGGCAAGGGACGGCACTGCTGATCCTGCGGCAACTGAGGCCGCAGCTGAAGATCTTGGCGCAGGTAATCCACTTGCGCAAAAACTTTCCCTTGGGTTCTGCTTTTTCTGTTTTTCTTTCCTTGAATTTCTGATTGATTTTCCTCCCTTCTTCGTTCTTCAGACCCATCTTCGGCTGAGCCAATGGAGACAGAGGGCGCCGGCGAGGAAGGTGCCGGTGCTGATGAGACCGCCGGCGAGGAGGCCGCCGGGGCTGCTGCTGCGGAAGCCGGGAGGGATCGGGCGATCGCACTGACGACCCTGAGGCCGCACGAGCGTCGGGCACTGCACCGACCGCCGAACCCTCTACCGCTTCTGCGGAGCCAGACTTCGAGGAGCCCCAGCCCGGCGCCTACTTGCAGGCCGGTGACAACATCTTCATCAAGCTACCCTGGGCGTCGAGCTCCAGGGCGCCAGTCGAGGGGGAGACTTTCGACGGGGAGGTGCTCGCCTCTGCTGGGTTGTCATTGGTTGACACACCCGGCAGCAGCAGTGGCGAGCCTGAGGAGGAGCAGCTGCTGCGGAAGCTGCTGTCACTCTACCGCACCCGGCAAGCCAAGCTGGCTTCTCGGGAAGCGCTTGTCACGAAGGCGGGAGTTGACATGGAGAAGCGCACGGAGGAGCTCCGGAGCCAAAATCAAGAAGCTCTTCGATCCCTGGCGCAGGAGCGGGAGCGAGTAGACGAGGAGCGCACGGCCTTTCTTCTCGAGAAGGCCGAGGCTGAAGAGGAACAAAGGCTGGCTGCCGAGAAGCAGTCCGCGCAAGAAGGCGAGCTAGTGCAGCAGAAGGCCCGCCTCGACAGCTACGAGGAAGAGCTTGCCGAGCGCGAGCGAGCACTTGGCGGGGCGCTCAAGGAGGCAAAGGATGCCGCGGCAACTGCAGAGGCCGCCAAGAGGGAACTAGAGGAGAAGGTGGCGCGGCTGGAGGCCGAAATTGGGAAGAGTGGCGAGGATCTTGCCGCGCTCAAGCGTGAGCGCGAGAAGGATGCTGCCGCCCATGGTGAGCTGCAAGGCCTTCTCGCTGAGAGGGGCAAAGAGCTTAGCGCCGCCAGGGATTCCAAAGCGGACCTGGAGTTGAAGCTGGCCACGCTGACGCAGACGCTGGAGGCCGCCAAGGAGCGGGAGAAGACCTTGGCGGAGAAGGTCAAGGCTGACGCGGCGCTGTTGGAGAGCATTGCAGTCACTCAGAACTCCTTCAGAGACACAGTGGAGCACTAGACCGAGGGTCTGGTGAACACTACCGCCGTCATCAACGAGGAGCTGGCGTAGCTGGGGATGGAGGACTTTGGGTATCCTTCCGACGAGAGCCTTCAACCCAGCGCCAAGCTCAGTCTATTCTTCAAGGGCGTGGCGACGGCACTCCAGCAGCTCCGGGAGAGGATCCCAAAGCAGCTGGCCGACGAGTCGCGCAAAATCTGTGCTGGGGTTCTCCAGAAGGTGCTGATGAAGGTGGCCTTCCGCAATCCAGGCCTCAGCTTCACCAACGTCCTCCGATCCTTGCCGCCTGACGCCGATCTGGACGCACTCAAGGCCCTTGTCGCATCCATTGTGGACAAGGTGAGCGAGATCAAGCGAGTCGAGGGCGGGCGCGTAGATTAGGCCTCCCATTTCTTCTTTTCCCTTGTCGCTGCTAGTCATGTCATGAAAACAGTCTATTAGAGCTGCGACAAGTTATCTTTGTAATATAACTTTATTTCTGTCTATCAATTGCAATGTTATTTCCTCTACTAGATTCCTCCCTTTGTATCTTTTCACCCTACGCTTCTAGGGAACTTGTCGGCGCAGGCGCCCGAGCCGCGAGCGCTGAGTGCGGAACTTCAGCAGCCTGCTGGCGGCGCTGCTTCCGACAAGAAACCTTGTCGTGACTAGATACAGCACGCTTAAGCTGTTGAGCGGACTCGAAACAAAGTAAGGGCGCAACTAGCCACAAGTTGGTTCCTCCGCGCACAGGTTTTCCATACAAAGCAGGATCGTTCGAGGAAGATAACTCAAAAATTAAAAAAAAGTGATTGCTCAAACTTTGGCAACTTAGCTTTTCTGTTATTTGCTTCCCGGTAAGGCAAGTCTTTGCTTGAACGACGCCTGGCCCACACCACAATCTTCTCCTTCCCCCCGGCAAACTTGTGTGCGAGAGAAACTTCTTTTCCTTTAAAAGAAAAAGAAAGAAGAGAAAATAATAATAATATGGAGCACTTCGGCTCATTACTGCTTACCGGATGTAAGTGCTGCACAAAGTGTCAGATAGTCACATGCAAGAAAGGAACTAATGCATGAAATGGACAAGCTGTGCGGAGCACATGGGTTTTTACTTATGCACGGGTTCTGCGCCCGGCTTTGTACAAAGGATTACATGCAACAGCGGCAAGACTTGTACAAAAGGTGGTTGCCGGAACGGTTTCCGGCAACCGCGCCTTATGGGAAAAACTTATGAAGATGTTCTATGTTCCAGGAGCTGCTCACTGGAATGCCATCTTCGGTCTCAAGGCGGACAGCGCCAGGCCTTGTGACTCGTCTCACCCGATAAGGGCCTTCCCACTTCGGCGTCAACTTGTTGGAATTCTTGGCGGACTGAACGCGCCGAAAAACAAGGTCGCCTTCCTCGAAGCTTCTGGCTTTAACTTTGCGGCTATGATAGCGGCACAAAGCTTGCTGGTATCGAGCAGCTCGTACAGCAGCCTGAAGACGATCTTCCTCAAGGAGCAGCGCGTCGTCTTGCCGCAGCTGTTCTTGCTCAAGCTCATCATAAGCGAGCACTCGAGGTGATCCGTATACGAGTTCCGTGCGGAGAACTGCCTCTGCTCCATAGACTAGAGCGAAAGGTGTCTGGCCAGTGGCTCGATTTGGCGTCGTTCTGATCGACCAAAGAACCACCGGCAGCTCCTCGATCCAGTTCCTTCCGCACCTGTGCAGCCTGTCGAAAGTTCTGGTCTTGAGCCTGCGCAGCACTTCAGCATTTGCCCTCTCTGCTTGACCGTTGCTTCTCGGATGAGCAACAGAAGTGAAGCAGACCTTGGCGCCAAGGTCTTGGACGTACTACATGAAGGTGCGGCTCGTGAATTACGTGCCGTTGTCGGTGATGATCCTGTTAGGGATCCCGAAACGGCAAACAATTGACCTGAAGAACTTGACTGCTAACTGTGCTGTCACCTTCCTCACTAGCTGCACTTCCGGCCACTTTGTGAACTTGTCGATTGCGACGTACAAGTACTCAAAGCCCCCGACAGCTCGGGGGAAGGGGCCGAGAATATCGAACCCCAGACCAAAAATGGCCAGGATAAAGGGATCGTCTAGAGAGCTTGAGCTGGCTGGTGTATCTGTTTGGAGTGGAACTGGCACGCTTCACACTTGGTTACTTGTGCAGTTGCATCCTGGAGGGCTGTCGGCCAAAAGAAACCTTGCCGGAAAGCTTTGCCGGCAAGTGCTCTTGCACCGATGTGGTGGCCACATATGCCTCCATGTATCTCTGCCAACAGCTTTTGTCCATCTTCCCGGCGAATACACTTCAATTTCACACCATTGAGTCTTCTTCTGTACAGTATGCTATCGACAAACTGGTACATACTTGACTGTCGGGCTACTCTTTCCGCTTCTTCTTGCTCTTCGGGAAGTTCTCCTATCTGAAGGAAACGGACAATCTGCTGTGCCCATGCTGGAGCCTGTGGCTCGACAACAAGGACTAAAGGCACATCTGCTGCTGCGGGAACATCTGCTTCTACGGCAAGGACTTGCGGCCCTGCCGGAGCTTGATGTTCCCCGGCAAGCTTGCCGGAGCAAAACTTGTCGGGAGCGTCTGCTTCAACGGAACAAACCATTAGGCTTGCCGGAGCAGACTGCCCCTCAGCATCCTTGGTGTTGATCTTGGGGACTTTCTTGGCGGCGGCTTCGGGGAGCTCTGCCGGAAAGTAGTCACTGGAAACCAACTTCCTCTTTTTGCTTTGTCCAGTTGATGGTGTTACGGATGGTTGAGTCAACTTAAGCACAAAGATCCCTGGTTCCACAGGTAATTTTAGTGCAGCGCACTTTGACAGGCCATCAGCAATATCATTCTGAGCTCTTGGGATATGCTCCATTTGTAGGCCGTCAAAGTGCTCTTCTAGCTTCCTCACTTCATCAACATATGCTTCCATCAACGGACTCTGGTAGTTCTTGTTCACTTGTCGGACGACAAGCTGTGAGTCACCCCTGACGATGAGCTTCTTAATCCCAAGGTTTGCTGCGATTCTGAGACCGGCAAGCAATCCTTCATATTCTGCAGTATTGTTGGTTGCTTGCTCTTTTGGGAAAGTGCATCTGGACTACGTACTTGAGGTGCTCTCCGGTGGGTGCGACAAGCAGTACGCCTGCACCAGCGCCTTGCAGCGAGAAGGCTCCATCGAAGTACATCAGCCACTCTTTGCTTGCCTCTTTGACGGGGATGCTTGTTTCTGGAATTTCTTCATCTGGAGTTGGCGTCCACTCTGCTATGAATTCTGCCAATGCTCTGCTTTGGATAGTTGAGGTGCTCTCAAACTTGTGGCCAAAGCTTGACAGTTCCAACGCCCACTCGGCAATCCTGCCTGTTGCTTCTGGATTTTGCAGTATCCTCTTCAGCGGAAAGCGAGTGACGACTGTGATCTCATGTGCTTGGAAGTAATGGCGCAGCTTTCTCGAGGCCATAAGGAGGCCGAAAAGCAACTTCTGTACACCAGAGTACCTTGATCTAGCCCCTGCAGAAGAGAACTGACAAAGTAAACTGGGCGCTGCACCATTCTCCTTGGCATCTCATCATGTTCCTGCGCAAACCCATGTTTGTCGGGACCAGAGCTTGTCGGCGAAGCCCCCTGCTTGTCGCTGGATGGATCTGCCGTGGTTGCTGGCTCGTCATCTGCCTCCCTCTCTGCCACTAACGCAGCACTAACCACTTGATTGGTTGCTGCTATATACAGCAGCAACTTCTCTTGCAGCTTAGGTGCGACAAGCGTTGGTGTGGAGGACAGGTATCTCTTCAAGTCCTACAGCGCAGCCTCCACTTCCGGAGTCCATTTCACTGGACCTGCCTTTTTCAAAATTTTGAAAAATGGCAGGGCGCGCTCAGCAGATCTGGAGATAAACCTGCTGAGAGTAGCCACGCAACCGGCAAGCCTTCGTACATCCTTGACGCGCTTTGGAGCTTCGATCTGCTCGATGGCTTTGATCTTGTCGGGATTGGCTTCAATTCCCCGCTGAGACACGAAGAACCCGAGAAGCTTGCCGGAAGGGACTCCAAACACGCACTTCTCGGGGTTAAGCTTGAGGTTAATCTTGTGCAGGTTTGCAAATGTCTCATCTAAATCTTGAATCAAGGTCGCTTTGTCCTTGCTCTTGACCACTATGTCATCCATGTAAGCTTCCACATTTCTGTGTATTTGTGGCTCAAAAGCATGGTAAACTACCCTTGCGAATGTTGAACCAGCATTCTTCAAACCGAAAGGCATCCGTACGAAGCAGTATGTGCCACACGGGGTGATAAATGCGGTTTTCTCTTCATCTTCTTCTGCCATGAAGATCTGATGATATCCTGAGTATGCATCAAGAAATGAAAGCAAATCACATCCGGCTGTAGAGTCAACAATCTGGTCAATACGCGGCAAGGGAAATGGGTCTTTGGGACAAGCTTTATTAACATCAGTGAAGTCAATACAAAGTCTCCATTTCCCGTTAGCTTTGCGCACAACAACAGGATTGGCCAACCACGTGGGATGGAGTACTCCTCTGACAAGGCCTGCTGCTTCCAACTTCTTGATTTCTTCTGCGATGAATTCTTGGCGCTCAACTGCCTGCTTCCTGACTCTCTGCTTGACGGGCCGCGCATGAGGACAGACGGCAAGGTGGTGCTCAATCACTTTCCTGGGAACACCGGGGATATCAGACGGTTGCCACGCAAACACGTCGACATTCGCCCGCAGGAAAGCAACGAGCGCGCTTTCCTATTTGGGGTCAAGAGTGGCGCTGATGGTGAAGGTACCACCAGTGCCATCCTCCTTAGCGGACACCTTCTTAGTCGTAGGTGGAGCTGCCATCGCCTTCTTGCACTTGCCGGTGGAGCTCGATGGTGCGTCCTCGACGGTAGCGCAGCACTCCGAAGAGGTGCGCTTGCCGGAGTGGGCATCAGAGCTCTTGCCGGACTTGGTCTTGTTTCCCCCGGGAGCTTCAGCGGCAAGTGTCCTTCGTTCTGCTGCGGCTGCTGCTTCCCGGTAGATCTTGTCGGCACAGATAAGAGCATCCTTCTTGTCGCCAGGGACAGAGATGACACTTATTGGGCCTGGCATTTTCAGTATGTTGTACACATAGTGAGAGGCTGCCATGAACTTGGCGAGTGCCGGACGGCCAAGGATTCCATTGTAAGGTAATGGAAAATCGGCAACGTCAAACGTGACCCTCTCAGTCCTGAAGTTCAGCTCACTGCCAAATGTTACCGGCAACGTGATCTTTCCCTTTGGCTTGCTTCTTCCCGGGTTGATTCCTTGAAATGTGTTGGTCTCTTCGAGCTCGCTGTCAGGGATCTGGAGCTTCTGGAGCACCATGGAGGAGATCAAGTTCAAACCGGCCCCGCCGTCAACTAGCATCTTAGTGACCTTGAGGTTGCGGATTGTTGGTGAAACCAACATCGGCAAGCACCCGACCGCAGTTATGCGATCCGGGTGCTCCTCAATATCAAAGATGATAGGCGTGCTGGACCATTTCAGAGGCCTGCGTGACTGGTTCTGCTGCATTAACCTCCCGCATCCACTGCTTGAGCTGGCGGTGCAAGGCATGCAGAGAAGCACCACCGTCAACGCACAGGACCTCTGTAGCTTTCTGGAACTCCTGCTCATCAGTTTCCTCATCATCCATATCTTCATCGTCGTCGTCATCTTCATCCTTGTCGCGGCCGCGAGGAGGTCTGTCACCTTGCCGCTGCTTGGCCTTGCCGCGGCGTCCTCCTTGACCGGGACGTTTCTTGCCGGATCCACCAGCTCCTTCCTGGTCTTTCTCCTTGTCGCGCCGCTCGTATTCAGCTTTCTGTTGCTCAACAAGCTGCTCGACCCTCTTGCAGTTCTGAAGATCATGGCCCTTGGTGCGGTGAATCTTGCAATACTGCTTGTTGGTGCCGTCCTTCTTGTCGGCGACCGCCACCTCCGCGGCAACCTCCTTGCCGGAGTCACCAGCTTTGGCTTCCTTGGCGCCGCCACCGTTGCCGGACTGCTCAACAACTAGCACTTCTTTGCCTTTCCTCCTTCTGTTGTTCCGCCACTGGGTTTTCCTTGTCGGGGCGGCATCTTCGCTGTCAGATCCTCCCGCTCCTATATTTTCTCCGGGGAGTCTCCTCCCTTCCTCAGCACGCGCGCACTTGTCGGCCAGTGCATATAACTCACTGACGTCCCTGATCTTGCACATAGCCATTTCCTCCCACATCCTGCGGTTCCGCACGTTCTGATGGAACACGCTGATCACCGCGGCAGGGTGGACGTCTGGGATGTTGTGCTGCACACTACTGAATCTTTGGATGTACTTGCGCAAAGGTTCTCCTTCCTTCTGGGCAAGCAGATGAAGATCACTCTCCTGGCCATGAGGCTTGTGTCCGCCTGTAAAGGCGCCGACAAACTGATGGCACAGATCAGCCCAAGAGGATATGGAGTTGTCCGGCAAGTGCATGAGCCAAGATCTGACATTGGGCTTGAGCACCAGCGGGAAGTAGTTGGCAAGGATCTTGTCATCTCGTCCCCCGGTAGCTTGCACCGCAATGGTGTAGATGCTGAGGAACTCTGACGGATGCGTCTTGCCGTCGTACTTCTCTGGTACGTCTGGCTTGAAGTTCTTTGTACTGGGCCACTGGACTTGCCGCAGCTCACGAGTGAACGCAGGTCAACCTACCGCGTACGGCAGATCGCCTGGTTCCCCTGGCGCATGCATGTCAACAGAGGGCCCAGCGCGCTTGTCGGATTGACGTCGCGCTTCTCTTCGGCGCTCGATGCGGGTTCGAGCGTCTTCTTGTTGTTGATCATGAAGAACTTGGCGCTGATCGCGACGAGCTCGTGGATCCGACGATGTAGTGGAGTCGCTGTCGAGGTGGATCCGGCGAGTCGGCGATCTTGGCCTTCGGGGCGGTGATTGCATGGTAGTTGCACCTCCGCTCGTTTCGTCGCCACCGGCTCGCGTTCGGCGGTCCTGCCGTGGCAGCGACGCGCTCGGCCGCCGTGGAGTGTCGCCGTTGGCGTAGCCGATGAGACTCTGGATGGTGGCCCTCCATTCGTCGATCTTGTCCGATGTTGGAGGGTAATCTAAGAGAAGTTGAGCCCACGCCAAAGCTTCTGCTGGGGTAGTGGGTGGCAGTGGCGGACGGCGCGAGGAGCGGGACGTGCTCGAACTTCTAGCTATGTTAGAAGGAGCAGTATCCCATCCAGGCGACCGTGCCTCGCTCGTGCCAGCATGCTGGCATGCATGCTGGTCTTGAGCGCCCCGAGATCCACCAGCTTGGCCTTGGTCTAACATGCGCATGGTGCTGCGAGCGCCATGATGCTGTTGATCTTGCGCCTCTTGAGAGTGGCGCGGAACTTGTACAGTCGCCGAGGTTTGTGCAGCCTTGTCCTTGGACTTGGCAGCACTGTGAGCACCCTCATCGACGGCTGTTCTTCCGCCGGCGTCCACTCCACCACCCGTTTGCTCCAACGGTGGCGGAAATGACGTGGACGGAGCGGCTGCCACCGAAGTCTTCTTCTTCGGTGGCATGTTGATGAAGGGAATGAAGATCTAGCTCGTGTGAACACCGGATGAGGTTCACACAATCTCGACGCCCCCTACCTGGCGCGCCAAAGATGTCGGGGAAACTGATCCTCAAACACCTATGGGGCCGGCGGACCGGGCCCCTTTCGGTTCGGCGGGGGGCGGAGATCGCACGAAGAGCAGATCGAGGCGAGGCACACGAGCAGTTTACCCAGCTTCGGAGCTCTCCGGAGAGATAACACTCCTACTAATGCTTGTCTGGTTGTATTATCTGGTGTTCTTGTTCTCCAAAGCGAGAGTGTGATGTTCTCTGGGCTACGGATGGATCGAAGCAAACTGTCTGAGGCTTCGAACCTATGAGCCGAACCCCCTCTACGTTGCGCATGGGCCTCCTTTTATACGCTAAAGGGGTCACCGACAGGTGGCAACGCAGAGGAGGGTAAAAATGTAAAAAGCAAGGTAGTTGATACAGTTGCTTGTACAGTGCATCCTACCTAACCCTGACGGCAGGGGACAAGGGCATTAAATGCCCATCTGAGTCGCCCGAACAGTGCAAAAGAGGACCGTTAGGGGCGCCACCGTTCGCCACGATGGCAATCTTGTCAGCTTAGCATGCCACTGCGCACCGCTGGCTGCACAGCCTGCCGCCACGCACGCCCGGAGAGGTCCCCAGTGCGACACGTTGGTGGATGCGCTAGAGCGTGGGCGCAGAGTGGCCTCCTGCCGCGGCAAGCGCCTTGCCGCTGTTGTTATCTTGTCGGGTCCGGAAGCTTGTCGCTCACCGGGCTTCGAGGTACCTTGGTTTGTCTTCCCGGCAAGCTCCTCTTGCTGGGGCCTTGTTGCCTTGCTGGAGCGTGTGGCGCGTCGCGGCAAGTTCATTGGAGCGCCCTGCTTGGCCTTCCCGGCAAGCTCCTCTTGCCGGGGTCTTGTCTCCTTAGCTTAAATACTTTGTTCTTGGATGGCTCCAAGGGAACCTTGGGGGATCTTGGCGATCACTCGGCAAGCCTTTGCCGCGGAGTGCTGCAACTGCACGTGCACAAGTTCGGGGTACTAGGGTACCCCTAATCTAGTACACCGACATAGGGTTTCTAAAAAAATGAACGGTTTTCTTGAGAAAACCGGACGGCAGCGGCGGCTACCTCGGCGTCGGCGGGATTGGCGGCGGCGGGCGGCTCCGGCGAGGCCGGCGGGGTCGGCGGCGACGGGGCGACGGGGCGGCGGCTCGCGGCAGCGACGGTGGGGCGCGGGCTGGCGGCGGGGCGACGGGGCGGCGGCTCGCGGCAGCGACGGCGGGGCGCGGGCTGGCGGCGGCGGCTAGGGTTGGCGTGGTGGGGTTGGGTGGGCTGGTGGGGTGTGGCCTCGGCTTAAAAAGGCCGGCCGGGCGCAGTGTCCGGGTAGGACACGGCCCGGTAGGTCGGTTCACTTTTTTTTCTTTTTCATTAAAAAAATAATCCTGACGCAGAAAAACTAACGAAAGAAATACTAAACGGAGTCCAAAAATCCTGAAATAAATTTTCATGGTCCTCTAATAATATTGCGGACAAAGTAAACATTTATTTGGGCCTCTAATGAAATTTTAAAAAACACATTTTTTTCCTAATTCAAATAAAATAGCAATAAAACTCCAAATAAAATTCTTATTTGATTTTAATATTTTACCTCCAATATTTCTTTA
Organism: Triticum dicoccoides; assembly: GCF_002162155.2. Lineage (NCBI taxonomy): Eukaryota > Viridiplantae > Streptophyta > Magnoliopsida > Poales > Poaceae > Triticum > Triticum dicoccoides. The sequence goes on along the minus strand of NC_041385.1, from coordinate 386,089,649 downwards.
TTTTGGAGAAGTCATTTTATCCCCTCTCTTTTATTTTCATATAAGAAATATTCGAAGAGAAAAATAATTAAAACAAAATGATCCTCTTTTCAAAATTTGAGAAAACTCAAATATGAACATAACGAAATCCCCAACTCTCTCCGTGGGTCCTTGAGTTGCGTAGAATTTCTAGGATCAACCAAAATGCAATAAAATATGATATGCAAAGATGACCTAATGTATAACATTCCAAATTGAAAATTTGGGATGTTACAAAGTTGTATCATGAAACAAAGCATGGCGCAAAATAACAATATCAGGGGCACTAAGATTTTCACTGTTCTCGCGACCAATTAAACATCTACTAGCAAATATTACGAAGTAACATAGAACAGGAAAATGTATGCTAGTAATTCTTGCACCTGAAACTTTTCTTGTTTCCCCTACAGCAATTTCATTAATAAATCCCTCCACATCATTACAGTGTGGTTCCTCTATGTTGCCCTCAAAGGGTATCTTGCAGACCCGACAAAAATCATATAGTGGCATCTCCTTAACAACATCACAAAATGAAACTCCACTGAAGGTGGTGATTTCCTAGCATGAAAGTAAAAAATTTGCATGAAAATATTAGTGAGTAGGAGATACTGTTCGCGCTGGTCGTTGAGGAAGTCGGTGAGGCCTTGCATTCTCAGCCAAGTAATAAAAATCATCATAAATTCTGGCACCTCTCAAGAATTCTTCGCAAGGCCATTCGCACGGCCGAACCTCCGAAGTGCGATGTAGATTGTATTTGGTCTTTTTATTCTCCACATTTTGTTTACCCTTCGAGCTTTGACTCCAAGAGCCTCTTAACAATCTCCTCAACATTTTCTTCCTGTGAAAATTTCTGAAATTTTTAGTGACTCACAAAAGTGAACAAAACTCAACAAGATTGATAGCAACCACTCCCATAAGTGCCTAGAACCTACATCATGCATTAGAACTACTTGAGACCCTATAAATTTGACATGCATGCTCAAGAACACGATCACCTTAGCATCAAAAATTTGCAATAAATTGGAGGAGTCACATACCAAAGAACAATCCCCCAAAACAGTTTCGTGAATGAAGCTTTGAGTAAGGAGATCGAAAATCACAGCAAAACGAACTAGAACACGAGTTTGAGCTATGTGGTGATTTTTTTGGAGGAAGACGAAGTGTGTGGGTGCAGTAATAAGTGGAGGGGGACCACGTGGGGCCCACAAGGCAGGGGGCGCCCCCAGGGGGAGGGTGCGCCCTGGACCCTTGTGGCCAGGTGGTGTGGCCCCCTGATGTGTTCTTAGTGCCAAATATTCTTAAATATTCTACAAAAAATCATCTTTCATTTTCAGGACATTTGGAGAACTTTTATTTTCGAGGTATTTTTTATTGCAAGGGTAAATCAGAAAACAGACAGAAAAATACTATTTTTGCTTTATTTAATCTAAATAATAGAAAGTAAAAGGAGGGTACAGAGAGTTGTGCTTTCTAACTTCATCCATCTCATCCTCATCAAAACGAATCCATTAACAAGGTTGATCAAGTCTTGTTAACAAACTCATTCCGAATCGCATGAAACCGGAGAATCTTCGAATAGCACTAAGTTACCTCAACGGGGATATGCATGTCCCCAACAATAAGAATATCATATTTCTTCTTGACAGTAGGAAGAGGAAATTCAAAATCTCCAATAGTAATCGTTGAAAATTTTCCAATACAATTGATACTGTGGACTTGAGGGTGTTTCCTCGGAAAGTGAACCGTATGCTCATTACCATTAACACGAAAAGTGACATTGCCTTTGTTGCAGTAAATAACAGCCCCTGCAGTATTCAAAAAGGGTCTACCAAGGATAATTGACATACTATCGTCCTCGGTAATATCAAGAATAACAAAGTCCGTTAAAATAGTCACATTTGCAACCACAACACGCACATCCTCACAAATACCGACAGGTATAACAGTTGATTTATCGGCCATTTGCATCGATATTTCAGTAGGTGTCAACTTATTCAAATCAAGTCAATGATATAAAGAGAGAGGCATAACACTAACACCGGCTCCAAGATCACATAAAGCAGTTTTGACATAGTTTCTTTTAATGGAGCATGGTATAGTTGGTACTCCTCGATCTCCTAGTTTCTTTGGTATTCCACCCTTAAAAGTATAATTAGCAAGCATGGTGGAAATTTCAGCTTCCGGTATCTTTCTTTTATTTGTAAAAATATCTTTCATGTACTTAGCATAAGGATTCATTTTAAGCATATCAGTCAAACGCATACGCAAAAAGATAGGTCTAATCATTTCAGCAAAGCGCTCAAAATCCTCATCATCCTTTTTCTTGGATGATTTAGGAGGAAAAGGCATGGGTTTCTGAACCCATGGTTCTCTTTCTTTACCGTGCTTCCTAGCAACGAAGTCTCTCTTATCATAATGTTGATTCTTTGATTGTGGGTTATCAAGATCAACAGCACATTCAATTTCTACGTCATTGTTATTGCTAGGTCGAGCATCAACACGAACATCATCATTAAAATTATCACTAGGTTCATGTTCATTACCAGATTGTGTTTCAGCATCAGAAATAGAAATATCATTGGGATTCTCAGGTATGTCAACAACAGGTTCACTAGAGGCATGCAAAGTCCTATAATTTTTCTCTTTCTTCTTCTTAGAAGGACTAGGTGCGTCAACATTAGTTTCCTGAGAATTGATACGTCTCCAACGTATCTATAATTTTTGATTGTTCCATGCTATTATATTACCCTTTTTGGATGTTTATGGGCTTTACTTTACACATTTATATCATTTTTGGGACTAACCTACTAACCGGAGGCCCAGCCCGTATTGCTGTTTTTTTGCCTATTTCCGTATTTCGAAGAAAAGGAATATCAAACGGAGTCCAAACAGAATGAAACCTTCGGGAGAGTGATTTTTGGAACGAACGTGATCCAGAGGACTTGGAGTGCAAGTCAAGAAGCAGTCGAGGAGGCCACAAGGGTGGAGGGCGCACCCCCTATCTCGTGGGCCCCTCGGGCGGCCACCGAGCTACTTCTTCCTCCTATATATACCCACGTACACCGAGAACATCCAGGGAGCCAACGAAAAACTATTTCAACCGCCATAACCTTCTGTATCCGCAAGATCCCATCTTGGAGCCTTCGCCGGCGCTCCACCGGAGGGGGAATAGACCATGGAGGGCTTCTACATCAACACCATAGCCCCTCTGATGAGTTGTGGATAGTTTACCACACACCTTCGGGTCCATAGTTATTAGCTAGATGGCTTCTTCTCTCTTTTTGGATCTCAATACCATGTTCTCCTCGATCTTCTTGGAGATCTATTCAATTTAATTCTTTTTGCAGTGTGTTTGTCGAGATCCGATGAATTGTGGGTTTATGATCAAGTTTATCTATGAGAAATATTTGAATCTCCTCTGAATTCTTTTATGTATGATTCAGTTATCTTTGCAAGTCTCTTCGAATTAATAGTTTGGTTTGGCCTGCTAGATTGATCTTTCTTGCAATGTGAGAAGTGCTTAGCTTTGGGTTCAATCTTGCGGTGTCCTTTCCCAATGACAGCAGAGGCAGCAAGGCACGTATTGTATTGTTGCCATCGAGGATAAAAAGATGGGGTTTATATCATATTGCATGATTTTATCCCTCTACATCATGTCATCGTTCTTAATGTGTTACTCTGTTCTGAACTTAATACTCTAGATGCATGCTGGATAGCGGTCGATGTGTGGAGTAATAGTAGTAGATGCAGGCAGGAGTCGGTCTACTTGTCGCGAACGTGATGCCTATATACATGATCATGCCTAGATAATCTCATAATTATTCGCTTTTCTATCATTTGTTCAACAGTAATTTGATCACCCACCGTAATACTTATGATGTCTTGAGAGAAGCCACTAGTGAAACCTATGGCCCCCGGGTCTATCTTTTATCATATAAGCTTTCAATCTACTTTTATTTGCATCTTTATTTTTCCAATCTATATCATAAAATACCAAAAATATATTTGTCTTATCAAACTCTCTATCAGATCTCACTTTCGCAAGTGGCCGTGAAGGTATTGACAACCCCTTTATTGCGTTGGTTGCAAGTTCTTTGTTTGTTTGTGTAGGTGTGTGGGACTTTTGAGGAGCCTCCTACTGGATTGATACCTTGGTTCTCAAAAACTGAGGGAAATACTTACGCTACTATTGCTGCATCACCCTTTCCTCTCCAAGGAAAAACAACGCAAGCTCAAGACGTAGCAAGAAGGATTTCTGGCGCCGTTGCCGGGGAGGTCTTCGCTCAAGTCAAGACATACCAAATACCCATCACAAACTCATCTCCCACGCATTTACATTATTTTCCATTTGCTTCTCATTTTCCTCTCCCCCACTTCACCCTTGCCGTTTTATTCGCCCTTTTTTCCCAATCTCCTCTCTTGTTTTCGCTTGCCTTTTTCTGTTTGCTTGTGTGTTGGATTACTTGTCGCCATGCAGCAAGATAATACCAAATTGTGTGATTTCTCCAATACCAATAATAATGATTTCCTTAGTACTCCGATTTCTCCTCTTAATGATGTTGAGTCTTGTGAAATCAATACTGCTTTGCTGAATCTTGTTATGAAAGATCAATTTGCCGACCTTCCTAGTGAAGATGTGGCTACCCATATAAACAACTTTTTTGATTTGTGTGATATGCAAAAGAAGAAAGATACGGACAATGATATTGTTAAATTGAATTTATTTTTGTTTTCACTTAGAGATCGTGCTAAAGTTTGGATTTCGTCTTTGCCTAAAAATAGTATTGATTCTTGGAACAAGTGCAAAGATCCTTTTATCTCTAAATATTTTCCTCCCGCAAAGATCATCACTCTTAGGAATGATATTATGAATTTTAAACAACTTGATCATGAGCATGTTGCCCAATCTTGGGAAAGAATGAAATTGATGATTCGCAATTGCCCTACTCATGGTTTGAATTTATGGATGATCATACAAAAATTGTATACCGGCTTGAATTTTGCTTCTAGAAATCTTTTAGCTTCGGCCGCGGGGGGCACGTTTATGGAAATCACTTTAGGAGATGCTACAAAACTTCTTGATAATATTATGGCAAATTATTCTCAATGGCACACCAAAAGATCTACTAGTAAAAAAGTGCATGCTATAGAAGAAATAAATGTTTTGAGTGGAAAGATGGATGAACTTATGAAATTGTTTGCTACTAGGAGTGATCCTATTGATCCCAATGATATGCCTTTGTCTACTTTGATTGAGAATAGTAATGAATCTATGGATGTGAATTTTGTTGGTAGGAATAGTTTTGGAAACAATGCTTATAGAGGAAACTTTAATCCTAAACCGTTCCCAAGTAATTCCTCTAATAATTATGGAAATTCCTACAATAATTCTTATGGTAATTTTAATAAGATGCCCTCTGATTTTGAGAATGGTGTGAAAGAATTTATGATCTCTCAAAAGAATTTTAATGCCTTGCTTGAAGAAAAATTGCTCAAAGTTGATGATTTGGCTAGGAACGTTGATAGACTTTCGCTTGATGTTGATTCTCTTAAACTTAGATCTACTCATCCTAAGCATGATATCAATGAGTCTCTCAAAGCAATGAGAATTTCCATTGATGAGTGCAAGGAAAGAACCGCTAGATTGTGTGCTAAGAAAGACTGCTTTGTAAAGGTGTGTTCTTCTAGTTTCCATGAAAATAATGATGAAGCTCTTAAAGTTATTGATGTGTCCCCTATTATATATTTGTTTTGCAGTTTGAATCTTAATAATGATGGGACTGGAGATAAGTCAACTTTTAGTTAAAAGGCGTCCCAATAATTCAGAGTTTTTAGATCTTGATGCTAAATTTGGTAAAAGTGGGATTGGAGAGGTCAAGACTTTAAATAGCATTGAACCCACTATCTTGGATTTCAAGGAATTTGATTATGATAATTATTCTTTAGAAGGTTCTATTTCCTTGTTGCAATCCGTTGTTAATTCTCCTCATGCTTATAGTCAAAATAAAGCTTTTACCAAACACCTTGTTGATGCCTTGATGCAATCTTTTGATGAACAACTTAATTTGGAAGTTTCTATACCTAGAAAACTTAATGATGAGTAGGAACCTACTATAAAGATTAAAATTAAAGATCATGAGTGTTATGCTTTGTGTGATTTGGGTGCTAGTGTTTCCACGATTCCGAAAACTTTATGTGATATTCTAGGTTTCCATGATCTTGATGATTGCTCTTTGAATTTGCACCTTGCGGACTCCACCATTAAAAAGCCAATGGGAAGGATCAATGATGTTCTCATTGTTACAAATAGAAATTTGGTGCCCATAGATTTTATCGTTCTTGATATAGATTGCAATCTTTCTTGCCCTATTATTCTTGGTAGACCTTTCCTTAGAACGATTGGTGTGATTATTGATATGAAGGAAGGCAATATTAGATTCCAATTTCCATAAAGGAAAGGCATGGAGAACTTTCCAAGAAAGAAAATTAAATTACCTTATGAATCTATCATGCAAGCTACTTATGAATTGATTGCCAAAGATGGCACCACTTAGATCTATCCTCGCTTTTATGCCTAGTTAGGGGCGTTAAACGATAGCGCTAGTTGGGAGGCAACCCAATTTTATTTGTGTTTTTTGTTTTTGTTTCTGTTTAGTATTAAATTTTGCATCTACCTTATGTTTAGATGTGTGTTTTAATTAGTGTTTGTGCCAAGTAGAACCTATAGGATAACCTATGGTGATAGTTAATTTGATTCTGCTAAAAAAACAGAGTTTTTGTTAAATCACAGAAACGTGATTTTGCGTTGATTCTTTTTGCTGTAGATAAATAGACAAATTTTCCAGGACTTCCTATTTTGGTAGGATTTTTAGAGTTCCAGACGTATTCGTGGGTTACAGATTGCTACAGACTGTTCTGTTTTTGACAGATTCTGTTTTTCGAGTGTTGTTTGCTTATTTTGATGCATCCATGGCTAGTATTAAGTGGTATGAACCATAGAGAACTTGAAATACAGTAGGTTTAAGACCAATATAAATAAAGAATGAGTTCATTACAGTACCTTATGTGGTGGTTTTGCTTTGTTTCACTAATGGAGCTTATGAGATTTCCTGTTGAGTTTTGTGTTGTGAAGTTTTCAAGTTTTGGGTAAAGATTTGATGGACTATGGAATAAGGAGTGGCAATAGCCTAAGCTTGGGGATGCCCATGGAACCCCAAGATATTCATGAATATCCAAAATCCTAAGATTGGGGATGCCGCCGGAAGGCATCCCCTCTTTCGTCTTCGTTTATCGGTAACTTTACTTGGAGCTATATTTTTATTCGCCACATAATATGTGTTTTGCTTGGAGCGTCTTGTATGATATTAGTATTTGCTTTTTAGTTTACCACAATCATCCTTGCTGTACACACCTTTTGTGAGAAGCGCACTTGTTTGGAATTTATTAGAATACTCTATGTGCTTCACTTATATCTTTTGAGCTAGATAGTTTTTGCTCTAGTGCTTCACTTATATCTTTTAGAGCACGGCGGTGGCTTAATTTTGTAGAAATTACTAGTCTCTCATGTTTCACTTATATTATTTTTGAGAGTCTCTTAGAACAGCATGGTATTTTCTATGGTTATAAAATTGGTCCTAGAATGGTAGGCATCCAAGTTGGGTATAATATAAACTATCATAGGAAGTGAATTGGATGCTATCATCAATTTGATACTTGATAATTGTTCTAATATATGGAGGTAGTGATATTAAAGTCATGATAGTTGGGTAATTATGAATTTAAAGAATGCTTGTGTTGAAGTTAGCAAGTCCCGTAGCATGCACGCATGGTTAAAGTTGTGTAACAAATTTGAAACATGAGGTGTCCTTGGATTATACATCCTTATGAGTGGCGGTCGGGGACGAGCGATGGTCTTTTTCTGCCAATATATCCCTCTAGGAGCATGCGCGTAGTGCTTGGTTTTCGATGACTTGTAGATTTTTGCACTAAGTATATGAGTTCGTTTGAATAATGTTGAGTCCATGGATTATACGCACTTTTACCTTTCCATCATTGCTAGCCTCTTCGGTACCGTGCATTGCCCTTTCTCACCTTGAGAGTTGGTGCAAACTTCGCCGGTGCATCCAAACCCCGTGATATGATATGCTCTATCACACATAAACCTCCTTATATCTTGCTCAAAACAGCCACCATACCTACCTATTATGGCATTTCTATAGACATTCTGAGATATATTTCCATGCAACTTTCCACCGATATATTTCCATGCAACTTTCCACCGTTCCGTTTATCATCATGACACACATTACTATTGTCATATTGCCATTGCATGATCATGTAGTTGACATCGTATTTGTGATAAGGCCACTTTGCATAATTTTTCATACATGTCACTCTTGTTTCATTGCCCATCCCGGTACACCGCCGGAGGCATTCATATAGAGTCATATCTTGTTCTAGTTTTGAGTTGTAAATCAATAAAAGTGTGATGATCATCATTATTAGAGCATTGTCCCAAGAAAAGAGAAAAAAAAGAAAGGCCAAAAAAAGGCCAAAAGAAAAAAAGAAAGGCCCAAAAAAAGAAAAAAGAAAAAAAAGAAAAAAAAAAGGGGGCAATGTTATTATCTATTTGCCACACTTGTGCTTCAAAGTAGCACCATGTTCTTCATATAGCGAGTCCCATATGTTGTCACTTTCATATACTAGTGGGAATTTTTCATTATAGAACTTGGCTTGTATATTCCTACGATGGGCTTCCTCAAAATGCCCTAGGTCTTCGTGACCAAGTAAGTTGAATGCACACCCACTAGTTTTCTTTTGTTGAGCTTTCATACATTTATAGCTCTAGTGCATCCGTTGCATGGCAATCCCTACTCCTCATGTTGACATCAATTGATGGGCATCTCCATAGCCCGTTGATTATCCTCGTCAATGTGAGACTTACTCCTTTTTGTCTTCTCCACACAATCCCCCTCATCATATTCTATTCCACCCATAGTGCTATATATGTGGCTCACGCTCATGTATTGCGTGAAAGTTGAAAAAGTTTGAGATTATTTAAGTACGAAACAATTGCTTGGCTTTTCATCGGGGGTGTATAATTTGGGAGCATTTATGTGTGACGAAAATGAAGCATAGCCTAACTATATGATTTTGTAGGGATGAACTTTCTTTAGCCATGTTATTTTGAGAAGACATGATTGCTTTGATTAGTATGCTTGAAGTATTACTATTTCTTATGTCAATATGAACTTTTATTTTGAATCATTTGGATCTGAACATTCATGCCACAATAAAGAAAATTACATTGAGAATTTTTCTATGTAGCATTACACATCAAAAATTCTGTTTTTATCATTTACCTACTCGAGGACGAGCATGAATTAAGCTTGGGGATGCTTGATACGTCTCCAGCGTATCTATAATTTTTTATTGTTCCATGCTATTATATTACCCTTTTTGGATGTTTATGGGCTTTACTTTACACATATATATCATTTTTGGCACTAACCTACTAACCGGAGGCCCAGCCCGTATTGCTGTTTTTTTTGCCTATTTCAGAATTTCGATGAAAAGGAATATCAAACGGAGTCCAAATGGAATGAAACCTTCGGGAGCATGATTTTTGGAATGAATGTGATCCAGAGGACTTGGAGTGCAAGTCAAGAAGCAGTCTCGGCGGCCACGAGGGTGGAGGGCGCGCCCACCCCTACAGGGCGCGCCCCCTATCTCGTGGGCCCCTCGGGCGGCCACTGACCTACTTCTTCCTCCTATATATACCCACGTACCCCGAGAACATCCCGGGAGCCAACGAAAAACTATTTCCACCATCGTAACCTTCTGTATCCGCGAGATCCCATCTGGGAGCCTTCGTCGGTGCTCCGTCGGAGGGGGAATCGACCATGGAGGGCTTCTACATCAACACCATAGTCCCTCCGATGAGTTGTGAGTAGTTTACCACAGACCTTCGGGTCCATAGTTATTAGCTAGATGGCTTCTTCTCTCTGTTTGGATCTCAATACCATGTTCTCCTCGATCTTCTTGGAGATCTATTCGATGTAACTCTTTTTGCGGTGTGTTTGTCGAGATCCGATGAATTATGGGTTTATGATCAAGTTTATCTATGAGAAATATTTGAATCTCCTCTGAATTCTTTTATGTATGATTGAGTTATCTTTGCAAGTCTCTTCAAATTATCAGTTTGGTTTGGCCTACTAGATTGATCTTTCTTGTAATGGGAGAAGTGCTTAGCTTTGGGTTCAATCTTGCGGTGTCCTTTCCCAATGATAGCAGGGGCAGCAAGGCACGTATTGTATTATTGCCATCGGGGATAAAAAGATGGGTTTTATATCATATTGCATGAGTTTATCCCTCTACATCATGTCATCTTTCTTATTGCGTTACTCTCTTCTTATGAACTTAATACTCTAGATGCATGCTGGATAGCGGTCGATGTGTGGAGTAATAGTAGTAGATGCAGGCAGGAGTCGGTCTACTTGTCGCGGACGTGATGCATATATACATGATCATGCCTAGATAATCTCATAATTATTCGCTTTTCTATCAATTGCTTGACAGTAATTTGTTCACCCACTGTAATACTTATGCTATCCTGAGAGAAGCCACTAGTGAAACCTATGGCCCCCGGGTCTATCTTTTATCATATAAGCTTTCAATCTACTTTTATTTGCATCTTTATTTTTCCAAACTATATCATAAAATACCCAAAATATATTTATTTTATCATACTATCTCTATCAGATCTCACTTTCACAAGTGGCCGTGAAGGGATTGACAACCCCTTTATTGCGTTGGTTGCGAGTTCTTTGTTTGTTTGTGTAGGTGCGTGTGACTTTTGAGGAGCCTCCTACTGGATTGATAACTCGATTCTCAAAAACTGAGGGAAGTACTTACGCTACTATTGCTGCATCACCCTTTCCTCTTAAAGGAAAACTAATGCAAGCTCAAGACATAGCAAGAATCTTGCTCAATTCTCTTAGGGTGGCCCTCAGGAAGCAAAGTTTCCTGAGTCATTTTACCCCCTCTAGTCATAACTCTAACAACATTATCATTTTTCTTATTATTTAATTCATTGAGCAAATCATTTTGAGCTTTTAGCACTTGTTCTACTTGAGTGGTAATCATGGAAGCATGTTTACTAATAAGTTTAAGTTCACCTTTCACTCTAGACATATAATCACTCAAGTGTTCAATCTTACAAGCATTACGTTTCAATAGTCTACCAACATAAGCATTGAAGTTTTCTTGTTTAACAATAAAATTACCAAACTCATACAAGCATTGACTAGCAGACTTATAACAAGGAATATCACCTTCATCAAATCTATAGAGAGAATTTACCTTTACTACCTGTGTCGGGTTATCAAGACCATGTATTTCTTCAATAGGCGGTAAATTCTTAACATCTTCAGCTTTAATACCCTTTTCTTTCATAGATTTCTTTGCCTCTTGCATATCTTCAGGACTGAGAAATAGAATACCCCTTTTCTTCGGAGTTGGCTTAGGAGTTGGTTCACGAAGTGTCCAATAGTTTTCGTTAGTCAACATATTATTCAATAACAATTCAGCTTGATCAACAGTTCTTTTCCTAAAAACACAACCAGCACAACTATCCAGGTGATCTCTGGAAGCACCGGTTAGTCCATTATAAAAGATATCAAGTATTTCATTTTTCTTGAGAGGATGATCAGGCAAGGGATTAAGTAATTGGAGAAGCCTCCCCCAAGCTTGTTGGAGACTCTCTTCTTCAATTTGCACAAAATTACATATTTCCGTTAAGGCAGCTTGTTTCTTATGAGCAGAGAAATATTTAGCATAGAAGTAACAAATCGTATCCTGGGGACTACGCACACAACTAGGATAAAGAGAATTAAACCATGTTTTAGCATCACCCTTTAATGAGAATGGAAATAGCTTAAGGATATAGTAGTAACGAATTTTTTCCTCATGAGTGAATAGGGTGGCTATATCATTCAATTTAGTAAGATGTGCCACAACAGTTTCAGATTCATAGCCATAAAAAGGATCGGATTCAACCAAAGTAATTATCTCAGGATCGACAGAGAAATAATAATCCTTATCAGTAACGCAGATAGGTGAAGTAGCAAAAGCAGGGTCATATTTCATTCTAGCATTGAAAGACTTTTCTTTCAGTTTAGCTAATAATTTCTTAAGATCATATCTATCATTGCAAGCAAGAAAATCTTTAGCAGTTTCTTCATCCATAACATAACCCTCAAGCACAACAGGCAATTCATATCTAGGGGGAGAATCTTCATCATCACTTTCATCAATATTATCAGTTTCAATAATTTCATTCTCTCTAGCCCTGGCAAGTTGTTCATCAAGAAATTCACCTAATGGCACAGTATTATCAAGCATAGAAGTAGTTTCATCATAAGCATCATGCATAGCAGAAGTGGCATCATCAATAACATGCGACATATCAGAATTAATAGCAGAAGCAGGTTTAGGTGTCGCAAGTTTACTCAAAACAGAAGGAGAATCAAGTGTAGATCTAGATGGCAGTTCCTTACCTCCCCTCGTAGTTGAGGGATAAATCTTGGTTTTCTCGACTTTCAAGTTCCTCATAGTGATCAGCAGATATAAATCCCAAGTGACTCAAAGAATAGAGCTATGCTCCCTGATACGTCCATTTTGCATCATGCTTTTATATCAATATTTATTGCATTATGGGCTGTTATTACACATTATATCTCAATACTTATGGCTATTCTCTCTCATTTTACAAGGTTTACCATGAAGAGGGGGAATGCCGGCAGCTGGAATTCTGGCTGGAAAAGGAGCAAACGTTGGAAACCTATTCTGCACAGCTCCAAAAGTCCTGAAACTCCACAAAACAACTTTTTGGAACTAATAAGAATTTTTGAGCGAAAGAAATACACCAGGGGGCCCACACCCTATCCAGGAGACCTGGGGCGCCCCCCCTATAGGGCGCGCCCCCTATCTCCTGGGCCCCCTGGTGGGCTTCCGGTGTCCATATTCTGCTATATCTTCGCTTTTACCCTGGAAAAAACTGGGGGCAAGCTTACAGGATAAAACTCCGCCGCCACGAGGCGGAACCTTGGCGGAATCAATCTAGGGCTCCAGCAGAGCTGTTTTGCCGGGGACACTTCCCTCCGGGAGGGGGAGATCATCACCAACGATCCTCCCATCAAGAGGGGGTCAATCTCCATCAACATCTTCACTAGCACCATCTCCTCTCAAAACCCTAGTTCATCTCTTGTATCCAATCTTGTATCAAAACCACAAATTGGTATCTGTGGGTTGCTAGTAGTGTTGATTACTCCTTGTAGTTGATGCTAATTGGTTTACTTGGTGGAAGATCATATGTTCAGATCCTTTATGCATATTATTACTCCTCTGATTATGAACATGAATATGCTTTGTGAGTAGTTACGTTTGTTCCTGAGGACATGGGTGAAGTCTTGCTATTAGTAGTCATGTGAATTTGGTATTCGTTCGATATTTTTATGAGATGTATTTGTCTTTTCCTCTAGTGGTGTTATGTAAACGTCGACTACATGACACTTCACCATTATTTGGGCCTAAAGGAAGGCATGGAGAAGTAATAAGTAGATGATGGCTTGCTAGAGTGCCAGAAGCTTAAACCCTAGTTTATGCGTTGCTTCGTTAGGGGCTGATATGGATCCATATGTTTAATGTTGTGGTTAGATTTACCTTAATACTTCTTTTGTAGTTACCTTAATAGGGGTTAATCATAAGTGGGATGCTTGTCCAAGTTAGGGCAGTACCCAAGTACTGGTCCACCCACATATCAAATTATCAAAGTACCGAACGCGAATCATATGAATGTGATGAAAACTAGCTTGACAATAATTCCCATGTGTCCTCGGGAGCTCCTTTCTCATTATTAGAAATTTTCCAGGCTTATCCTTTGCTACATAAGGGATTGGGCCACCTTGCTGCACTTTATTTACTTTATTTACTTGTTACTTGTTGCTATTTATCTTATCACAAAACTATCTATCACCTAAAATTTCAGTGCTTGCAGAGAAAACCTTACTGAAAACCGCTTATCATTTCCTTCTGCTCCTCTTTGGGTTCGACACTCTTACTTTTTGAAAGGACTACGATTGATCCCCTACACTTGTGGGTCATCAAGACTCTTTTCTGGCACCGTTGCCGGGGAGTGTAGCGCTTTTGGTGAGTGGAACTTGGTAAGGAAACAATTATATAATGTGCTAAAATTTTCTGTTACTTGTCACTATGGAAACTAATCCGTTGAGGGGCTTGTTTGGGGTATCTACACCCCAACCAGAAGAGCAAAGAGTTGCTCCTCAACCTACTGAACTTTATGAAAATATTCACTTTGAGATTCCTTCGGGTATGATAGAGAAACTACTAGCTAATCCATTTGCAGGAGATGGAACATTGCATCCCGATTTACACCTTATCTTTGTGGATGAAGTTTGTGGATTATTTAAGCTTGCAGGTATTCCCGATGATGTTGTCAAAAGGAAGGTCTTCCCTTTATCTTTGAAGGGAGATGCATTGACATGGTATAGGCTATGTGATGATACAAGATCTTGGAATTATAAGCGATTGAAGTTGGAATTTCACCAGAAGTTCTAACCTATGCATCGTGTTCATCGTGATCGAATTACATATATAATTTCTGGCCTCGCGAAGGAGAAAGCACCGCTCAAGCTTGGGGGAGGCTTAAGTCAATGTTATATTCATGCCCCAATCATGAGCTCTCTCGGGAAATGATTATTAAGAACTTTTATGCTCGGCTTTCTCTTGATAATCGCAACCTGCTCGATACTTCCTGTGCTGGTTCTTATATACTGAAGACTATTGATTTCAAATGGGACTTAGTGGAAAGAATTAAACGCAACTCTGAAGATTGGGGTTCTGACGATGGTAAGGAGTCAGGTATGACACCTAAGTTCGATTGTGTTAAATCTTTTGTGGATACCGATGCTTTCCATGGATTTAGCTCTAAGTATGGACTTGGCTCTGAGATAGTAGCTTCTTTCTGTGAATATTTTGCTACTCACGTTGATCTCCCTAAAGAGAAGTGGTTTAAATATAATCCTCCTTTTGAAGTGAAAGTAGTTGCACCTATTACAGTCGAAGAAAAGACTATTACCTATAGTGATCCTATTGTTCCTACTCCTTATGTTGAAAAACCTCCTTTTCCTGTTAGGATAAAGGATCATGCTAAAGCTTCGACTGTTGTTCGTAAGAGTAATACTAGGACTTATACACCTCCTGAGCAAATTAATGTTGAACCTAGTATTGCTATGGTTAAAGATCTCTTGGATGAGGATTTAGATGGGCATGTTATTTCTTTCTGTGGTGAGACTGCTAATATTGCTAGACCTGATACTAAGACACGTAGACATGTCGTAGGCATGCCTGTTATTTCTGTTCAAATAGGAGATCATTGTTATCATGGCTTATGTGATATGGGTGCTAGTGCTAGTGCAATACCTTATACCTTGTATCAAGAAATTATGCATGACATTGCACCCATTGAATTAGAAGACATTGATGTTACTATTAAGCTTGCTAATAGGGATACCATTAAACCATGTGGGATTGTTAGAGATGTTGAAGTTTTGTGTGCGAAGGTTAAATACCCTGCTGATTTTCTTGTTCTTGGTTCCCCACAAGATGACTTTTGTCCCGTTATTTTTGGTAGACCCTTCTTGAATATGGCTAGTGCTAAGATTAATTGCGTAAAGAATATTGTCACTGTTGGCATTGATGGTATGTCCCATGAGTTTAATTTTGCTAAGTTTAGTAGACAACCTCGTGATAGGGAACCACCTAGTAAGGATGAGATTATTGGTCTTGCTTCCATTATTGTTCCTCCAACTGATCCGTTAGAACAATATTTGCTAGACCATGAAAACGATATGTTTATGAAGGAAAGGGAGGAAATAGATGAAGTGTTCCTTAAACAGGAACCTGTGCTGAAACATAACCTTCCCGTTGAAATTCTTGAGGATCCCCCTCCACCCAAGGGTGATCCCGTGTTTGAACTCAAACCATTGCCTGATAATCTTAAGTATGCTTATCTTGATGAAAAAGAAATATATCCTGTTATAATTAGTGCTAACCTTTCAGAGAAAGAAGAAGAAAGATTATTGAAAACTCTAAAGAAGCACCGCGCAGCTATTGGATATACTCTGGATGATCTTAAGGGCATTAGTCCCACATTATGCCAACACAAAATTTCAGTGGAGAAAGATGCCAAGCCAGTTAGAGATCCTCAAAGACGATTAAATCCCGTTGCTGATAGTGAATGGATAAGCCCTGTCCATTGTGTTCCTAAAAAGGGAGGTATTACCGTTGTTCCTAATGATAAAGATGAATTGATCCCGCAAAGAATTATTACAGGTTATAGGATGGTAATTGATTTCTATAAGTTAAATAAAGCCACTAAGAAAGATCATTACCCTTTACCTTTTATTGATCAAATGCTAGAAAGACTATCCAAACACACACATTTCTGCTTTCTAGATGGTTATTCTGGTTTCTCTCAAATACCCGTGTCAGTGAAGGATCAATCTAAAACTACTTTTACTTGCCCTTTTGGTACTTTTGCTTATAGACGTATGCCTTTTGGTTTATGTAATGCACCTGCTACCTTTCAAAGATGCATGATGGCTATATTCTCTGATTTTTGTGATAAGATTTGTGAGGTATTCATGGATGACTTCTCTGTCTATGGATCCTCTTTTGATGATTGCTTGAGCAACCTTGATCGAGTTTTGCAGAGATGCGAAGACACTAGTCTCGTCTTGAATTGGGAAAAGTGTCACTTTATGGTGAATGAAGGCATTGTCTTGGGGCACAAGATCTCCGAGAGAGGTATTAAAGTTGATAAAGCCAAAGTTGATGCTATTGAAAAGATGCCATGTCCCAAGGACATAAAAGGTATAAGAAGTTTCCTTGGTCACGCCGGTTTTTATAGGAGGTTCATTAAGGACTTTTCTAAAATCTCTAGGCCTCTGACTAATTTATTGCAAAAAGATATTCCTTTTGTCTTTGATGATGATTGTATAGAAGCATTTGAAGTACTTAAGAAAGCTTTGATCACTGCACCTATTGTTCAGCTGCCTGATTGGAATTTACCTTTTGAAATTATGTGTGATGCTAGTGATTATGCTGTAGGTGTTGTTCTAGGGCAAAGAGTCGATAAGAAATTGAATGTTATCCAGTATGCTAGTAAGACTCTTGATACTGCCCAGAGAAATTATGCTACTACTGAAAAAGAGTTCTTAGCAGTTGTGTTTGCATTTGATAAGTTAAGACCTTATATTGTTGATTCCAAAGTTACTATTCACACTGATCATGTTGCTATTAAATATCTTATGGAAAAGAAAGATGCTAAGCCTAGACTCATTAGATGGGTTCTCTTGCTCCAAGAATTTGACTTGCATATTATTGATAGAAAGGGAGCTGAGAACCCCGTTGCAGACAACTTGTCTAGGTTAGAGAATGTTCTTGATGACCCACTGCCTATTAATGGTAGCTTTCCTAATGAACAATTAGCGGTCGTTAATGCTTCTCGTACTGCTCCTTGGTATGCTAATTATGCTAATTACATTGTTGCTAAATATACCGCCTAGTCTCACATACCAGCAAAAGAAAAAGTTCTTTTATGATTTAAGACATTATATGGGACCTTTTCCTGCCTCTAATGGTTATACACATATTTTCGTTGTTGTTGATTACATTACTAAGTGGGTAGAAGATATTCCAACTAGTAGTGCTGATCATAACACTTCTATTAAAATGCTTAAGGAAGACATTTTTCCGAGGTTTGGAGTCCCTAGATATCTTATGACTGATGGTGGTTCACATTTTATTCATGGTGGTTTCCGTAAGATGCTTGCTCAGTATGATGTCAATCGTAGAATAGCATCTCCTTATCATCCGCAGTATAGTGGTCAAGTAGAGTTGAGCAATAGAGAGCTCAAATTAATTTTACAAAAGACTGTGAATAGATCTAGAAAGAATTGGTCCAAAAAACTTGATGATGCATTATGGGCTTATAGAACTGCATACAAAAATCCTATGGGTATGTCTCCATATATGATGGTTTATGGAAAAGCGTGTCATTTACCTCTTGAACTTGAACATAAGGCATATTGGGCTATTAAAGAGCTCAACTATGACTTCAAACTTGCCGGTGAGAACAGGTTGTTTGATATTAGCTCACTTGATGAATGGAGAACCCAAGCCTACGAGAATGCCAAGCTTTTCAAAGAAAAACTCAAACACTGGCATGATAAGAGGATACAAAAGCGCGAGTTTAACGTAGGAGATTATGTGTTATTATTCAACTCTCGTTTAAGATTTTTTGCAGGAAAACTTCTCTCAAAATGGGAAGGTCCCTACGTTATCAAGGAGGTCTATCGTTCTGGTGCTATAAAAATCAACAACTTCGAAGGCACAAATCCAAGGGTGGTAAACTGTCAAAGAATTAAACACTATATCTCAGGTAATCCTATCAATGTTGAAACTAATATTATTGAAACCGTAACCCCTGAGGAATACATAAGGGACACTTTCCAGAACGTTCCAGACTCCGAAAAGGTATAGGTATGTGGTATGGTAAGTAAACCGACTCCAAAGCGACTCCAATGGCAATTTTTATCAGTTTTGGAATATTTAAGAATTTTAGGAAGACTGAAGTAGTCCGAAAGGGACACGAGGCTCCCACGAGAGCGGAGGGCGCCCCCCCCCTACTGGGCGCGCCCCCTGTCTCGTGGGCACCTCGTGTGCCTCCTGGACTCCATTTTCTTGCATATTACGTATTTTGGTCAGTAAAAATTCATTATATATACACCCGAAGGTTTTGACCACCGTATCACGCAAATATCCTCTGTTTTCATTTCGAGTTGTTTCTGTTGCAGATTCAGAGCACCATGATGTCGCCCTCCTTCAACAACGAAGACAAGGATGCTTGGCTATTCAAGATAGAGCTGAAAAGAGAAGAACCAGAAGAGATCAACAAGGATGAAGGGATCAAGAAGGCCATGGAGGTTCAAGCTCCAACAGTGAAAGAAGAAGATACCCCTCAACCTTTACCTAACCTTTTCACTCCAACAGAGATTGAAGCTTTCAAGATGATTGAGTTAGCCCACATACAGAACAAGTATCTCACACAGGAGAATATCCCGTTGAAGGATCATATCTTCGGACTCAAGGGCATTATCCGCAAGTTGGAGGGGCTTTTACGCTCAATGTGCGATTATCCACCATCATCATCACCACCTCCATCACCCCCGAGGACATAATCACATGGGTATGGGCACTCCCCTTGGCAACTGCCAAGCTTGGGGGAGGTGCCCCGGTATCGCATCACCATCACACTCCTATCTTTACCATTTTATTTAGTTTGATCCTTTTAGTAGTATCTTGATCTAGTAGATTGAAGTTTTGTTATCAAGTAGTTTTGAGTTTCGCATTGTGATCTCTTTTTGTAATCGAGTCCGTGAGCTATCTATAATAAAGATTAGTGTTGAGTCAAGGGCTTTGCTATGTTGCTATGATCTTGAGAAAGTAGAAAGAATAAAAGAGTACATATTGATCTTATGGATAGTGATAACTTCACATATAGAAAGTATGAGGCATAAAAATTGTTGAGAGTTGATGAACGTAGTTTTGGTCATCGTTGCAATTAATAGGAAGTGATAAGGAAAGAGGGGTTCACATATAAATATATTATCTTGGACACCTTTTTATAATTGGGAGCACTCATTAGGTATGACATGCTAAAAGAGTTGACGTTGGACAAGGAAGACAACGTAATGGTTTATGTTTTCACGCATCTCAATTAAAGTATATTGTCATTGACCTTCCAAACATGTTGAGCTTGCCTTTTCCCCTCATGCTAGCCAAATTCCTTACACCAAGTAGAGATACTACTTGTGCTTCCAAATATCCTTAAACCCAATTTTGCCATGAGAGTCCACCATACCTACTTATGGATTGAGTAAGATCCTTCAAGTAAGTTGTCATGTTGCAAGTAATAAAAATTGCTATCTAAATATGTATGACTTATTAGTGCAGAGAAAATAAGCTTTGTGTGAACTTGTTGTGGAAGTAATAAAAGCGACGGACTGCATAATAAAGGTCCACATACAAGGGGCGGTATAAAGTGGCGTTCTTTTGCATTAAGATTTTGTGCATCAACCCTAAATGCACATGACAACCTCTGCTTCCCTCTGCGAAGGGCCTATCTTTTACTTTATGTTTTTTTTACTTTATGCTTGAGTCAAGGTGATCCTCACCTTTCCCTTTTTCATTTTATCCTTTGGCAAGCTCCTCGTGTTTGAAAGATCATGATATATATATATCTAATTGGATGTTAGTTAGCATAGGCTATTATTGTTGACATCACCTAAAGGTGAATATGTTGGGAGGCAACACAATAAGCCCCTATATTTCTCACTGTCCGGCTGAAACTCCATAACCACAAGTACTGCGTGAGTGTTAGAAATTGTAGAGGGCTACAACATAGTTGAGTATGTGAACTTGCTGAAAAGTTCTATTGTTGACTCTTTCTGATGTTACGATAAATTGCAATTGCTTCAATGACTGAGATTATAGTTTGTTAGTTCCCAATGAAGTTTCTGAACCATACTTGACATTGTGAATTGATTGTCACTTGAGCATAGGAAATGATACGACAAAATCTATTTATGCTGTTGTTATTAGAATGATCATGATGCTCTGATGTCCGTATTTTATTTTTATCGACACCTCTATCTCTAAACATGTGGACATATTTTTCGATTTCGGCTTCCGCTTGAGGACAAGCGATGTCTAAGCTTGGGGGAGTTGATACGTCCATTTTGCATCATGCTTTTATATCAATATTTATTGCATTATGGGCTATTATTACACATTATATCTCAATACTTACGTCTATTCTCTCTTATTTTACAAGGTTTACCATGAAGAGGGGGAATGCCGGCAGCTGGAATTCTGGCTAGAAAAGGAGCAAACGTTGGAAACCTATTCTGCACAGCTCCAAAAGTCCTGAAACTCCACGAAACAACTTTTTGGACTTAATAAGAATTTTTGAGCGAAAGAAATACACCAGGGGGGCCACACACTGTCCAGGAGACAGGGGGCGCCCCCCCCTATAGGGCGCGCCCCCCTATCTCCTGGCCCCCCTGGTGGGCTTCCGGTGTCCATCTTCTGCTATATCATTGCTTTTACCCTGAAAAAAATCGGGGGCAAGCTTACGGGATGAAACTCTGGCGCCACGAGGCGGAACCTTGGCGGAATCAATCTAGGGCTCCGGGGGAGCTGTTCTGCCGGGGACACTTCCCTTCGGGAGGGGGAAATCATCACCAACGTCATCACCGACGATCCTCTCATTGGGAGGGGGTCAATCTCCATCAACATCTTCATCAGCACCATCTCCTCTCAAAACCCTAGTTCATCTATTGTATCCAATCTTGTATCAAAACCACAAATTGGTACCTGTGGGTTGCTAGTAGTGTTGATTACTCCTTGTAGTTGATGCTAATTGGTTTACTTGGTGGAAGATCATATGTTTAGATCCTTTATGCATATTATTACTCCTCTGATTATGAACATGAATACGCTTTGTGAGTAGTTATGTTTGTTCCTGAGGACATGGGTGAAGTCTTGCTATTAGTAGTCATGTGAATTTGGTATTCGTTCGATATTTTTATGAGATGTATGTTGCCTTTTCCTCTAGTGGTGTTATGTGAATGTCGACTACATGACACTTAACCATTATTTGGGCCTAGAGGAAGGCATGGGGAAGTAATAAGTATATGATGGGTTGCTAGAGTGACAGAAGCTTAAACCCTAGTTTATGCGTTGCTTCGTTAGGGGCTGATATGGATCCATATGTTTTTGTGGTTAGGTTTACCTTAATACTTCTTTTGTAGTTGCGGACGCTTGCAATAGGGGTTAATCATAAGTGGGATGCTTGTCCAAGTTAGGGAAGTACCCAAGTACTGGTCCACCCACATATCAAATTATCACAGTACCGAACGCGAATCATATGAACGTGATGAAAACTAGCTTGATGATAATTCCCATGTGTCCTCAGGAGCTCCTTTCTCATTATTAGAAATTTTCTAGGCTTATCCTTTGCTACATAAGGGATTGGCCACCTTGCTGCACTTTATTTACTTTATTTACTTGTTACTCGTTGCTATTTATCTTATCACAAAACTATCTATCACCTACAATTTCAATGCTTGTAGAGAAAACCTTACTGAAAACCGCTTATCATTTCCTTCTGCTCCTCGTTGGGTTCGACACTCTTACTTATCGAAAGGACTACAATTTATCCCCTACACTTGCGGGTCATCACTCCCCGGCAAAGGCGCCGGAAAATAGTCTTGATAACCCACAAGTATAGGGGATCGCAACAGTTTTCGAGGGTAGAGTATTCAACCCAAATTTATTGATTCGACACAAGGGGAGCCAAAGAATAACCTCAAGTATTAGCAGTTGAGTTGTCAATTCAACCACACCTGAAAGACTTAATATTTGCAGCAAAGTATTTAGTAGCAAAGTAGTATGTAAGTAACAGTAACAATGGCAAAAGTAACAATAGCAGTTTTGTAGTAATTGTAACAGTGACACCGGTAAAGTAACTAAGCAAAGATCAATATGTGAAGAGCTCGTAGGCAATGGATCAATGATGGATAATTATGACGGATGCAATTCCTCATGTAATAGTTATAATAAAGGATGACACAGAACTAGCTCCAGTTCATCACTGTAATGTAGGCATGTATACCGAATATAGTCATACGTGCTTATGGAAAAGAACTTGCATGACATCTTTTGTCCTACCCTCCCGTGGCAGCGGTATCCTATTGGAAACTAAGGGATATTAAGGCCTCCTTTTAATAGAGT
This sequence comes from Triticum dicoccoides, assembly GCF_002162155.2. Classification (NCBI taxonomy): domain Eukaryota; kingdom Viridiplantae; phylum Streptophyta; class Magnoliopsida; order Poales; family Poaceae; genus Triticum; species Triticum dicoccoides. The sequence continues at coordinate 386,066,693 of NC_041385.1, read as the reverse complement.
ACCTGACCAAAGCATTAACACTTACTGAATACATGAACTCCTCAAACTACGGTCATCGCCAGGAGTGGTCCCGATTATTGTCACTTCGGGGCTACCAGATCATAACACGTAGTAGGTGACTATTGACTTGCAAGATAGGATCAAGAACTCACATATATTCATGAAAACATAATAGGTTCAGATCTGAAATCATGGCACTCGGGCCCTAGTGAGAAGCATTAAGCATAGAAAAGTCTAGCAACATCAATCTTAGAACATAATGGATACTAGGGATCAAACCCTAACAAAACTAACTCGATTACATGGTAAATCTCATCCAACCCATCACCGTCTAGCAAGCCTACGATGGAATTACTCATGCACGGCGGTGAGCATCATGAAATTGGTGATGGAGGATGGTTGATGATTACGACGGCAACGGATTCCCCTCTCCGGAGCCCCGCACGGACTCTAGATCAGCCCTCCCGAGAGAGATTAGGGCTTGGCAGCGGCTCCATATCGTAAAACACGCTGAATCCTTCTCTCTAATTTTTTTCTCCCTGAACATCAATATATTGAGTTGGAGTTGAGGTCGGTGGAGCATCAGGGGGCCCACGAGGCAGGGGGCGCGCCCAGGGGGGTAGGCGCGCCCCCACCCTCGTGGACAGGGTGTGGGCCCCCTGGTCTTGATTCTTTCGCCAGTATTTTTATAAATTCCAAAAATAATCTCCGTGAAGTTTCAGGTCATTCCGAAAACTTTTATTTCTGCACAAAAATAACACCATGGCAATTCTGCTAAAAACAACGTCAGTCCGGTTAGTTCCATTCAAATCATGCAAGTTAGAGTGCAAAACAAGGGCAAAAGTGTTTGGAAAAGTAGATACGATGGAGACGTATCAACTTGCAAAATAATCATGACAAAGGCTATCATTGCCACTTTTATTGAAATAAAAGATGCAAAACATTATTCTAAATAACAACAACCAAATCCTAGCAAAATAAAATGGCGCTCCAAGAAAAACTCATATCACGTGACGAATGAAAATATAGCTCCAAGTGAGGTTACCGATAATGTTGGAGACGAAAGAGGGGATGCCTTCTGGGGCATCCCCAAGCTTAGTTGCTTGGATCTTCCTTGAATATTACCTTGGGGTGCCTTGGGTATCCCCAAGCTTAGGGGATTTTCACTCATTATTCTCCTCATATCGACATCTCATCCAAAACTTGAAAACTTCAATCACACAAAACTTAACAGAACTTCGTGAGATAGGTTAGTATGATAAAGAGCAAACCATTTCACTCTAGTACTATAAAAAACAAGATTCATAATTGTTTCGACACAATTCCTACTGTAGCATATCATTCCACAATTTATATTGAGCAATATAAGCCATAGAAACAAGGAAACAAGCAAACTATGCATTGAAAACAGAATCTGTCAAAAACACAATAGTCTGTAGTAATCTGTACTCCAACCATACTTATGCTACTCCAAAAATTCTGAAAACTTAGGACAACGTAGACAATTTGTATATCTATCACCTGTAAAAACTTCAGATCAAAAGCACATTCTAGTGAATTTTAGAAATTATTGTACCTGGCGCAAAAGTTTCTGTTTTTGCACAGAATCAAGTCAACTATCATCCACACTATCCCAAAGGCTTTACTTGGCACTTTATTGAAACAAAAGCAATAAAACATGATTACTACAGTAGCATAATCATGTGAACACGCAAAAACTATAGGTAAAAATGTTGGGTTGTCTCCCAACAAGCGCTTTTCTTTAATGCCTTTTAGCTAGGCATCATGATTTCAATGATGCTCACATAAAAGATCGGGATTGAAACATAACAAGAGTATCATGAATCATAAGTTCCTCTCTCATAATAATTTTCAGTAGCATCATGAATAGTTTCATCCATATAACCATCACATACAGCACTTTTTTCATGATGCACAAGCATAGAAGATTTATTACTCTTTTGGCATATATGTCATCATATAATCATCATAGATAGCAACATTATTGTCATAGTCAATTGAAACCTCTTCCAAAATAGTGGATGTATCACTAAATAAAGTCATGACCTCTCCAAATCCACTTTCATCAATATTGTAATAAGATTCAACACCCTACAAAATAGTGGGATCACTACTACCTAGAGTTGACACTCTTCCAACCCTACTTTCATGATTGTAATCATCATAAATAGGAGGCATGCTATCATCATAATAAATTTTCTTATCGAAAGTAGAAGGAATCAAAGGATCATATTCTTTATGCAAAGCATCCCCAAGCTTGGTACAAGCATTATTTTCAGCAAATAAATCTTCAAACATTTCATACTCATCAAACATAGCATCCCCAAGCTTGTGGTTTTGCATATCATCATAATCATTCTTAGCAATAGCATGAGTGGCACCTATAGTATAGTAAACACTATTATCATATTATTCCAAGCAAGTGACAAAAAGATTTTCAAGATCATAAGAGACATCATTGTCTTCCCAATTATCACAACAAGTAGTAGGCATCACAAAATCATACTCAACATCATCATCCTCCATCAACATATTTGATTCACTTTCATGAGGCACAATGGTGATAGGAGCAATATTACTTGGGAGAGTTACCTTTTTACCTCTAATTTTTCTTCTTTTCTTTTTCTTCTTCACCACCTCACGTGTGGGTTTAATCAATTTTTTCGAGCTTCTCATTGAAGAGATTGATTGTATAGGAAGCTCCTCCTCATTACCTGATTCATCATAAGAAACACTAGGAGGGTATTGGGAAATATTTCCCCTTTCATTAGTGTTCTATTTGTTTTCTTGTATTTATGTAATTGGCAATATATGGATTTTCAATGCAATTTACCGCACGAAACATATAAATTTCCTCTAGATCAAAATCAAGAAACCTATTGAGATTAGATTTTGGAATACCCTTATTTATACGTTTCATTTCTTCATACCCCAAAAGAAGACTAAGCTCTTTATGATGCTCAAGGGTAATCAAGTTATCACAATTTTTGGACACGATTTGATCATGAAACAAATAGCATTGGAGATTTAAATGACCACGTTCATTGGAAAGTTCACAAGGATGGCAAAAAAAATTAAACCATTCAGCACCAATCATCTAGCCTCTCTTGCAAATTTTTTGTTTCTAAGTATTTATGCTTCTTACAAAATCTATCTTCCCTTTTTGGTGTGTGTGTGCACTCCCAATTTACTCCGCAAAAATTGACATCATTATAGGAGACGTCATTATCATGGCTAGTGCAATCATCATTAACCTCATGGATATTCAAGGAATTCATACTAACAATATTGCAATTGTGCTCATCATTCAAAGTTTTTATACCATAAATTTTATTGAGTTCTTTTTCTAGCAATTGAGCACAATCATCAGAACCCTTATTCTCAAGATAGACACTATAAAGATAACGAACAATATGAGGTAACCCAATCTCCATTTAATTCTTTTTTAACCAAACTAGTGATAAAGCAAGAAACTAAAAGATTTGATTGCAAGATCTAAATATATACCTTCAAGCACTCACCTCCCAGGCAACGGCGCCAGAAAAGTGCTTGATGTCTACTACACAACTTGTTCTTGCAGACTTGTGTTGGGCCTCCAAGCGCAGAGTTTTGTAGGACAGTAGCAATTTTCCCTCAAGTAGATGACCTAAGGTTTATCAATCTGTGAGAGGCGTGGGATGAAGATAGTCTCTCTCAAACAACCCTGCAACCATAACAAAATGTCTCTTGTGTTCCCAACACACCAAATACAGTGGTAATTTGTATAGGTGAACTAGTTCGGTGAAGAGATGATAATAAAAGTGTGGTAATGATAGTAGATTTGATTTTTGTGATAGGAACAATAAAAAACAACCAGGTGGCAATTGACAAAAGTGAGCACAAACGGTATTGCAATGCTTGAAAATGAGGCCTAGGGTCCTTACTTTCGCTAGTGCAATATCTCAACAATGCTAATATAATTGGATCATATAACCATCCCTCAAAGTGCGATGAAGAATCACTCCAAAGTTCTTATCTAGCGGAGAACATAAGAAGAAATTTTTTGTATCTATTCTTTCTGATCGATCTGTCCAAGAGTTCGTACTAAAATAACACCAAGTTATTCTTTCCGATCAATCTATCAAGAGTTCGTACTAAAATAACACCAAGTTATTATTTCCGATCGATCTACCAAGAGTTCATACTAGAATAACACCAAAGCAAATTCATATTCATAATACTCAATCCAACGAAAAGAATCTCAAAGAGTGCCCCTAGATTTCTACCAGAGAAACAAAAGACGAGAACGTGCATCAACCCCTATGCCTAGATTACCCCAATGTCACCTCGGGAATCCGTGAGTTGAGTGCCAAAACACATATCAAGTGAATCAATATGATACCCCATTGTCACCACGAGTATTCATATGCAAGACATATATCAAGTGCTCTCAAATCCATAAAAGTATTCAATCTGATAACAACGAAATCTCAAAGGGAAAACTCAATTCATCACAACAAGATAGAGAGGGGGAAACACCATATGATCCAACTATATTAACAAAGCCCACGATACATCAAGATCATGACATCTCAAGAACACGAGAGAGAGAGAGAGAGAGAGGGAGAAAGAGAGAGAGAGAGAGAGAGAGAGAGAGAGAGAGAGAGAGAGATTAAACACATAGCTACTAGTACAAACCCTCAAGCCCGAGGGTGGACTACTCCTTCCTCATCATGGTGGCCGTCGGGATGATGAAGATGGCTACCGGTGATGATCTCCCCCTCTGGCAGAGTGTCGAACGGGGTCTAGATTTGTTTTTCGTGGCTACAGAAGCTTGCAGCAGCGGAACTTCTTATCTAGTGCTACTTCTGATGGTTTCTCTATTTATAGGATTTTTTGGCGTTGGTTTCATGTGAAGATGGGCCTCGAGGTGAGCACAACCACCGGGACAAGCCGGGCCCACCAGGCACGCCCCGGTGTCTTGTGCCCTACTCCTTCACTTTCTATTCCTTCCACGAAGCTTCGGGGGTCTCTTTTGTTCCAAAAAAAATCGTCAAAAAGTTTCAGCTCATTTGGAGAACTTTCATTTGTGCAAAGAAAACAACACCACGGTAGTTCTGCTGAAAGCAGCGTCAGTCCGGGTTAGTTCAATGAAAACCATACCAAAACCATATAAAATTGTTGTAAACATGGCATCAATACTTCACAAATTATAGATACGTTGGAGACGTATCACTTGCGCAGTCATGGTGATTCATGGTGCACTGGTAGCGGGAAACGATGGGAGAAGAGGCGGGAAACCGATGAGAGGAGTGGCGGGAAACGGTAGCCTATTTACATATATAACAACATTATAATACAAAAAACTTAGTAGAGAAGGAAGTGTGAGCTAGCACGACGCACGCGCACAGTCCTTACCCATGTACTGCATGTGCTGTCGAAAGGGATGAGGATTGTCGTTCGATCTGGGAGCATCCAAGGGTGCAGACGTACAATCCGTGGGGTTTGGGTTCTGGCCAATCAGAACGTGGGGGGCATCGACCAAGGTTTGGTAGGCACATGGCTTTCGCGAGTGAACCGTGTGCTATTTGAAAACATTTCATGAGAAGAATCTTGGTTTTTAAATCCCTGTAAATCCAAAACTCACCCAAAAATTGTGAAACTTGGCATGATGTCATGACATGGCACATATATGTCGAGGAATTTTTTCGTCCATTTTGGCGCAAGTTTTATTACAAGCCTCTTACAAACTAGAGCTTCTCTCAAAGAAGCCTCGTGGTTCTGATAGGGAAACATGTCCCCCTTGTGGGCAAAACGATAATCACTGCCTCCTTTTGACTTGTATTTTCTTCTACGGGCAACATGGAACGACGGGATATCCGTTATGAAATTTAAACTTATTCAGGGTTCGTTTGGCCTTATTATACACTAATTGAGTTTCCTAGGCATTTAATGTCCATAATTCAAATCTGAACTTCAAATACATGCTCCAGTTCACCAAAATGGCTAGAAAAATTATACATGGGTCCTTGGGTGCATGTTTGGGTCCCATGCAAGGAATGGGAACGAATTACAATCGTACCGGTGCCTGGCTTGTCCTCATACATTTGGAATCTCAGTTTTTAAATCTCCATAAATCCTAAACTCACCAGAAAGTCGTGAAAGTTGGCATGGTGTCACATCATGGCACATATATGTCGTGGTATAAACATTGGCCTATTTGGGCCAAGCTTTATTACAAACCGGAGCTTCTCTCAAAGAAGCCTTGTGGTTACGATAGGGAAACGTGTTCCCCTTGTGGGCGAAACACAATCACTGCCGCTTTTCGCCTTGTATTTTCTTCTACGCGCAAGATGGAACGACAGGATATCTGTGCTGAAATTTAAACTTATCCAGGGTTCGTTTGGCCTTTTTATAGACTAATTGAGTTTCCTAGGCATTTAATGTCCGTAATTCAAATCTGAACTACAAATACATGCTCCAGTTCACCAAAATGGCTAGAAAAATTATACATGTGTCCTTGGGTGAATGTTTAGGTCCCATGCCAGGAATGGGAATGAATTACAACCGTACCGGCGTCCTGGCTCTTCCTCAAACATTTGGAACCTCGGTTTCTAAATCCCCATAAATCCAAAACTCACCAGAAAGTCATCAAAGGTGGCATGGTGTCACGTCATGGCACATATATGTCGTGGTAAAAACATTGCCAATTTGGGCCAAGCTTTATTACAAATCGGAGCCTGTCGCAAGAACCCTCGTGGTTTCAATAGGGAAACATGTCCCCTTGTGGGCGAAACGACAATCGCTCCTTCTTCTAGCCTTGTATTTACTTCTACATGCAACACGGAATAACGGGAGATTTGCGCTGAACTTTGAAATTATTCAGGGTTCGTTTGACCTTTTTATTCATTAATTGGGTTTTCTTGGCATTTAATGTCCATAATTCAAATCCTAACTACAAATACAAGTTCCAGTGCACCAAAATGGCTAGAAAAAATGTACATGTGTCCTTGGGGTGCATGTTTAGGTCCCTTGGAACGAATGGGAATGAATTCAACTGTCTCGTCGTGCTGGCTTGGCCACAAACATTGCGAATCTTGGTTTTTAAATCTCTGTAAATCCAAAACTCACCAGGAAATTCGGAAACTTGGCATGGTGTCACTACATGGCACATATAATTGTACAATTTGCGCCAAGCTATATTATAAGCCTCTTACAAACTAAAGCTTCTCGCAACCCTCATGGTTCTGGTAAGGAAATATGCCCCTCTTGTGGGCGAAGATGATAATCGCTGCCTCTTCTCACCTTGAACTTTGTTTTCTACAGGCAACATAGAATAACAGGAGTGTCGTGCTGAAATTTGAAACTGTTCAGGGTTTGTTTGGCCATTGTATATACTAATTAAGTTTTCTAGGCATTTAAAGCGGTCCATAACTGAAATTTGAACTACAAGCACATGCTCCAGTGAAGCAAAATGGGTGGGAAATCGTACATATGTATTTGGATGCATGTTTAGGTCTCATTTAAGGAATGGGAATGAATTACAAACTTCTCATCGTCCTGAAACATTCAGAATCTTGGTTTTTAAATCCCAGTAAATCGAAAATTCACCCAAAAAACATGAAACTTGGCATGGTTTCATGACACGACACATATATGTCGTGGTAAAAAAATCATCCAGTTTGAGGCAAGGCGCACACATTAATAGCCAACATAGTCCTTTTGAAACAAATAGCTGACACGTTAATATAGCAAACGATTGTATTATATGAACTGTGTGCCCCCGTAACCATTTAAGTGCGACCACTACCTCTGCCAAAATTTAACCATACTCGGTGGCATGCATGCAGCTGTTTGATTAGATGGGACGAGCGCGAGAAGTCCGTCGTGCAGGCTCAATGGGACACGTGCGAGCAACCCGCCGCGCAGGCTCAATGGGACGTGTGCATCATGTCCACCTTGCAGGCTCGATGGGACACATGCGAGCAGCAAGGCCGCCCATGCTCACCGGGAAGGAAGCTCTTTGACCTCCATCCACCAACCGCCGCCCGCCTCGCTCACAACTTCTCCATTAATGGGTTAACTGAAGCACCTGGACGGAGGGTGTTTGCTTGTGATCCCATGGCAGCATTTGCTTTGTTCATGTTTTGAACTCGTATTCCAGCCTAATTTAAATTGCCACATGGGGCAATGGATAATACGACGACAAATAAAATGGCAACGGATAATATGATGACAAATTTACAATGCGCATATAACAAGTGTCTTACATATTCTGGATAATTTAAAATGCCACATGCGGCAAAGCCCGGAAGACACGGGGGCAAGAGAAGAAGGAAATCGCAGACAACGATTTGGGTCGCTACTGTCTCTACTCGTCGATGGATTGTCGGGAGACGACATCCTCCAGCTCCATCTTCAATTCCTCACAGATTTGCTTGAAAGCGGCAACGGATTCCTCCACCTCTTGCTCGTGCTCGATCCGGAGCTTGCTCAAGTCACCCATCAGTTCCTCGACGACCGTTGTCAGTGTCATCCCCAAGGCACTGCTCTGCTCATGCAACATCTTCCAGCCAGCGGCCTCCTCCTCCTTCTCGGCAAGCGCCTTGAGGAGCTTTGCATTGTCACCCATGAGTTGCTTGACGAGGCTGGTCGCCTTGTCAACCGAGGCATCGCTGATCTCGAGCAGCTTCATCAAGCCGTCGACTAGCTCCTGCTGCTTAATGAGGCCAGCAAGAATGTCGTCGTCGCCGGCCAAGGACTTCAGCAATGCCAGCTCGTCGTGATCGCCGACGCCGCGAGTGCGCTTGTGAGAGCCCTTGCTCTTAATGAGGCCAGCGAGAATGTCGTCGTCGCCAGCCAAGGACTTCAGCAATGCCAGCTCTTCGCGATCGCCGATGCCGCGAGTGCGCTTGTGAGAGCCCTCGCGTGCCCGTGAGAGCTTGTTAGAGGGCTCTGTGGTGCACCAATACATCTCTACTGCGGTTGCCGCTTCACGGCGGGACATCTCTAGTGCTTCCATGGCCTTGGTCTTTGGTGCCTGGTTATATGTCCACCCAAAACTCCTCCTACCAGTCATGGCGGAACGACTTGACAGGGAAGACGAGTTTTGTGGGTGATGAGGAGAGGAACTGTGAAGTAATTTTCGAGTGGGTAGTTTTTATAGCCCGGTGCTAAGTGTGAACACATATTAGTTTGATAGGTGTGATGAGACTTGCAGTTACTTATTGCATTGTAATCTGCAATGTGACGAGAAACAAGGTCAAAACTTATTGATGGTTCTGGGCCTAAAAGCCCGTTTCTGTTGTTCTGGCTCATCGCAAACAGTTCTTTTGGATCAACTGTATGCCACACATCAGAAGCCCGAAATGCGGGCCCGCATTCTCGTATGTGCGTGTATGTGTGTGCCCACTATCACACATGGTCAAGATATCACCATCGTGTCCTATGGATGCGTCATCGCGTCTCCCACGGGGTGCCAGAAGGTTGACCACGTGGTTGCTCACCGTTGAGGCAACCGTGGTGCACTCTGCTCGTGTCTGTCTGCGCGTTTTGCTAGGCATTGAGGTGGCCGTGGCGCGCTCCGCTCTGGCGTCCCTATGCACTCGCTGTTGAGGCAAATTTACAATGCCAACGGTTAATAATTTTATTACATATTCAGGATAATTTAAAATGCCACATGTGGCAAGGCGCAAAACACTCACGACCTACATATGCATAGAATTATAATAAAATATAGGCTAAAAGGCTAAGTCGGCGGCCCTCCGATGACGGTCTTCTCGGACTCCATGATCAGCATAGAACCCTTGCGGCAATTCATTCCAAGTGTCCCGACCTGCCTCCGCCTACGGAGCTACTGGTGTTGGGAGGCTCTTGGGGTTGTTGGGCCTCTTCCAGAAGAGCTTGACAGCATGGAATCACGTGCATGATATCTCCGCGGAACCGCTCCATTTCCATGTCTCTGGCCTGGTAGCAAATTCGGTCCATCACCTGCAACCTCAAGATATCATGTTGGCGATGTTCTACTTTGTTGGGGATGTCAACTCCGCCAAGGATGCGCTCGAGCCTGGCCACCACATCATCGGGATCGAGGTTGACACAACCGCCATGGGCAATGATGAAGCCGCAGGCCGCCTGTGTCTTGACTGATTCGCAGAGGTCCTCTGCCATTCCTTGCGGGGCATCAGGCTCTCGATGAGCGCTAGTGACGGCGGCTCTTCGGGTGGGTCGTCGATCATGCCGCCGAGCAGCTCTGGATCTTTTGCATGGTGGATGGAAAACTGCTCATCACACCTCCTCTGCAATATGTCAATTGTGCGCGCAAGGACTGTCACACTGATTTCACTGCCGATGGGCCATGGTGCCTGCACCGGCCGATGAAGCACTTACTCCCCAACTTGCTCCGGCTCGTTCTCCTCGCCGAAGATGTAACGCAGGTAGGGGTCGACGTCCAAGCTTTGGTCGTTGTCTGGCATGCTTGGAATAACTAATGGTAGATGGGTGAGGACTAGATCTGCGCAGAGTATCGCAACGATGCGTTGCTGCCTGGGTTATATGCAGCAAGCCATTAGCTGGTGGCGGGAAACCGATGAGGGAAGAGGCGTGGATTTTTCTATTCACCCATGTGGAGCGCGGGAAGCATTCGCTAGAGCGCAGGAAGACTAAGTGGAGCACACACACAACCTGAATACCGTATGCAGTGCCACATGTTATTTATCACACATGTGTCAACATAAGGAAACGTATGTGTAACTTACTAATCATCGCACATGAGTACTGCGGACGCATCGTGTGCAATACTCCTAGACACCGCAAGCAACTAGTTTGCATTTTTCAAAGTTTTTTGTACGAATAGAATCGCACATGAACTAACTATAGTAACCATCTGTGTTATAATTTCTCATCGCAAACAATTCATCCGAGTGGGTTGTTTGTTGTCTATCACACACATCTTGTCTACACGAATCGTTTGTGTTCTTTTATCTCATCGCAAATGCCGCATATCACACACATCTTGTTAAGTTGAACCGTTTCTGTTCTCTTCCCTAATCGAATACAGTTCGTCCGAGTGAACCGTATGCCGTATATCACACACACCTTAATCTGGCTGACCGTTTCTATTGCATCCCCTAGTAGCACACAGTTCATCAAAGTGAACTGTATGCCGTATATCGCACACACACTGATATGGCTGCCCGTTTCTATTGTTCTGCCTCATCGCAAACAGTTGTTCTGGATCAATCGTATGCCCCGCATTGCACACGTAACTAAACTCTGAACCATGTTTGATGTCCCCGCCATCGCAAACATTTTGCATCTTTTTTGACGGGTTTTTATATCCCCGTTTGCGATGAATGCATCACACACAGTCTCGTTAAAGAGTATCTAATCGTAGTATCATGTTAGTAGCATCCTGTAGCAGTGCACATCAGAAACAACTCATGGTTGCGAATCGTGTATATAAGGCAACTATCACAAACATTTAGTTTGCCCGCACCATTGGTGATATTGTCTGACATCGCACACGCTTTGCAAACAGCAACTATGTGCATGCTTGCACACGTTTCCTCTATGTGAACCGTGTCGGATTATGGTGTATATCACAAAAGTTTGTGTTTTACCAACTATGTGTTTCGTAACGGCCTGCAGAGTGTAATTTCACCATAATTTAATTGCTGCTATTTCAAATTGTACCAAATTTGAATTTGAAAGTTTGATATAGCTTTATTCATATTCATCAGGTTCAAACAACCAATACATTATTCGGGTTCATAGGTACATATGTTCAAGAATTACATAAGCACCAAATAAAGAATGATGAGCCACAGTTGTATACTTGTACTATTAAAGACGCTAAAGAAAGAGGCGAAATACATTCTGGTTGCTGAACAAGATGAGGCAGAATGCCCATATTGTGCCCTCCTCCATGCAGAAGGCATGCACGACTCTACTCAAACCCCTTGTGTTGGCCGACCGCCCATCCTTCACGGTCTTCAGGAAAACATCTAGATAATCACCGAGTTCTGGTAGAAATACTTTAACCTTTGCATGCGCACCAATCATGTAGTTTGAGAGGTAATCTTGAGTAAACTGCTTTGGGAACCATGGCAAAGGAAAAAGATTCAGAAATTGTCATCTATCGCAACTCCTTGTGGGCAGTAAAAAGAAGGTTGCAGAGTTCTTACTTACCATCATGTGGTTCGCTGTTGTCTTGGATAAAGTGTAAAGAAATAGTTTAATTGCCATATTTTGACCCATTTTACTAAGAATCTTTATCAGCTTCCTCACTTGATGCTGTTTCATCGATATCTCATTGTTCCATACGCAGAAAGGGTCGAAGCGCGGATCTTTACCAATGACATATGTACCTAAAAGCACCAAGTTAATATTAGAAACTAAATAGCAATTGCACAATGATGTAGTACAACACTCATTTATAATATCTTATAACATCCAATATACTCACATATTAGATGAATTAACATCTTATACTATGGGCAGGAAGGAGTTTCTTGCATTTTTACAAATTATCAGCTGATTAACTGCTGTTGTATCCATGGGTTAGAGTTAGTTTGAGCTAGTTTGGGCTCAAATAGCCTAAAGTATATCGAAACATGAGGGCTAGTTTGAGCTAGTTGCATCTAACCCACCCAAAAAAACTATCCCACCCAAGAGGTGCTAATTGGAGCTAGTTCTCCTAGTGCATTTATTGTCAATCTAACCTTTTCATCCAAACACCTCTTTGGATGGAGTTAGTTCAGGGTTAATCATGAGCTAGAAACTAACTCTAACCTCTAGCTAAGTTGAGTATCCAAGCAGGGATGTGTTGTTGTTGTTGTTGTTGTTGTTTTTGTTGTTGCTGCTGCTACTCTTCTACGTATATCTAGACACCATCATAACATTAAGGTAACACTCTTCCTTGTTGCTATGTAGCCTAGGATTGCATATTTAGACATTAAGTACAGTGCATGTCGCTATGTAGCCTCAGATATATTACATATGTCCCTAGTTAACCTAACGACAAATGGGTTACGGATATATTCAGTAAAAAGTCTGATTCACCAATTAGTCCCTTATCAGCCCGAGGCCTATATGGTACCAGCTACCGATATCCTGAACAGTGAGTATATATAAGCCATGGGATGAAACTAACCTCGATGGAAAACAACAGTCATTCCCAAAATTGTCCTGTGTAAGTACATCGAGAGGCATGTTAAGCACAATAGGCTAAACATCAACCAAATATATCCATGGCAGTCAAAATAATCTCCAAAAGATAGCTTCCATGTGCAGGTTTAAGCATGCTAGTAAAGCAAAACAAGTGGAACGGTGTGTTCACTGCAATAGGCCTAACATTTAACAACAAGCAAACATAGTCATTCAAACTGGTATTGTGCCTGTCTAAGTACACTGGTTATTGTTAAGTAAAATTGGAAAGGCGTGTTAACTACAAGATGAAGCAACCAAATGTAGTCATTCATAGTGGTATTCTTGAAACTGGTATTGATGAAATTGAACTGCACAGTTCATACTTGCACATATAGAACATCACATGAATAACTAGAATAAACAAGGCATACTACGAACAACCGAAGATAGCATTTTAAACTGGACATATGCTAACTACAAACAATCGACGATCAAAAAACTTTAAAAGAGGCATATACTAGCTATAACAGGCTTAACAACAAGCAAATATATGCATTCCTATCGGTATGTTTAAAACTGGATTGATGAAATGTACTGCACAATAAATAGTTGCACATATAGAGCATCACATTGTGAACAACTGAAATAAACAAGGCAAACTGCAACCAACCAAATTAAAACTGGACATATTCTCACTACACTACAAAAGGGACTCGACAAAACAAATCATGGGTTCCCCCTGTGAAGAGGCACTGCAAAACAAATCATCGGTTTCCTCACTTGTCATAGATGGGCTCATTCCCGTGGGAAGATCACGGACCCTGGATGCGCTCCATGTTGTTGCAGATGGGCTCCTTCCCCTTGGAAGAGCACGGCTGTAGGGTGCCCTCCATGATGTCACAGATGGGCTCTTTCCCCTTGGAAGAGAAGATGGTCTCTTTCCCCTTGGAAGAGATGCAGAGGGCGCCCTCCTCATGGTCGTCGTCGACGAGGTCTGACTTGGAAGTTGTGGATGCCAAGCTAGCATCACAGAACGTGTCCTTCAGAAATGACAAAAGGGGCTCGATGGCGATGTAGGATGGCAAATTTTTGATAGCGAGCCAGAGGAGATCAGCGGCGGGGCCATGGATGAGATAGACGGCGGTTGAATCCGAGGGGTTGGGGGTGGGCCACTTAACCTGTGACATATCCCGCGTCAGGCTGTCGCTGTCGGCAACCTCGATGTCGTAGTCAGCATCCGCGACATACCCGCATACTCTAGCATGTTGATTGAGTGCCTCCGACTAGTAATGGTTGTCAACTTCCTCGACGGCCACCTCGGTGACGTCGAGCGAAGAGACCGTGATACACCTCTCTTGGGCCAGTCGCTCCTCGAGCTCCACGGGAAGCGTAGCCGGGCTTAGACTGTGACGCTCTGGAGTGGGGGATGGGGGTGTGGATGGGGTTCTGTGGGAAAGGGGGCGTTTGTCAGGCGTCATCAAAGAAACCCAGGGCGGCCTTGGTATGGAGATCTGTGGGTAGGCTGCATGGGCAAACTGACATATGTTGACAATGGAGGCCTTGCTGCGACGGCGGCGACCTTGCTAGGGTTTCAAGCGAGGGAGAGGTGTGTGTGTGTGGGTGCGTGCGCGTGCCCGAGGAGGTTTTGGTGTGTGTGTGTGGAGGGGGGTGGGGTATTTGTTTGAGGAAATGACGTGACTACTAAAAATTTTACTATGCGGGAGTGAAATCCGGGGCTATTGAAAATTTGGATGATGGTGCATCGCACACGTTTCGGAAATGAATAACAACCGGGTGTTATGAAACAGAAAAACCCAATCGGGAGCGGGAACAAAAAACATCACACATGGTCAAAACATAATAACCATGTGTTATCAAACAAAAAAACCTGCACGCGAGTAGATAATTTTGAGAGGGGAAGCCTCGAGGAGCCCAATGTACTGTCCGGATGTGCGTGACAGGGGCACAGGCATGGCACATGGTTAGTGTGAGTGAACCATGTCTGTTGCGTCATCCGACTTGTCTAATATTCATAAATTTGGCAAAAATGACGCGAGAAAGGGTCAGAACACGAACACACTTGCATGTGGACCAAATATATGTATGAAAAGGATGGTTTGATGTTCAAATACCAAATGCAACTTTGATGTGGCATCTATCTCGCAAAGCGCACGATATTCACTAGTACAATGAGGTGCTATACAAATGGCTTTTAACCCCTTTCCGCGACGGCATTTGGAACCAGCGCCTAGTGAGTGTGGGCGAGAGGGGGTCCTTCCCACACGACCCAAAAACCATAGGGGATAGGCTCTCCTGGCACACATGCTCAGAAAAATGAGGCCGTGTGCGACGGGGAGCGATCAAATACGATTATACAAGCCCGATCGGTTCCGGTCGTAGGTACATCCCACACAGTCAGTCCCAAACAAATGTTTCCGTCTGTTATGTACATTCCACACAGTCAATCCAAGGAATACGTTTCCGTTCTTACGTACATCCCACACAATCAATCCAAGGAAATCATTTCCGTTCATATGAACATCCCACACAGTCAATCTAGGGAAAACGTTTCCATTCATATGCACATCCCACACAGTTTTATGTATAGGCTCGTGTGTGATAGGTGTAACTATCACACACGCTCTGCCTTGGTTAACCGTTTGCTTTTATTCAACTACATCATACATGATTTGATGAAGACAACTATGTGGCATTGGGTTATCCATCACAAGTGCTTTTACTGCTAGAACCGTTTGCAAAGTTCCATGACCCATTTAGCAGGTTTATTAGTTCACAATTAATAATTATAGTATTATGCAAATTCACATTTCATATCAAACAGTTGTTTGCCAATTTCATATCAGGCACATAAATATATTTTAACATCACAGTACGATAGCTACCTGAAAACAGCACAGTACATCGTATAGCTAGTTCCGCTTCATAAGAACAATATTAGAACAATTATTCATTTCCCTAATCGAGATCATCCAGGCTCATCTTATCCACCTCTGCTTTCAGTTCAGTAAGAACCTGTTTTGCATTGGCCAACTGGGAAAGTGCCTCCTCCTCGGCCAACACCATCTTAGCAAAGTCTGATTTAAAAAACCTAAGCTCATTCTCCACCTTCCTCTTTTTATCTCGCATCTTCTAATATTCTTCAGCGTTGACAACACTTTCTCTAAGCCTACCTCTATTCTCTTCCTCATACATGCTCCAGAGCTTTGCCAGGCACATCCTGATCAATCCACTCCAAGTAAGAACACTTCCGTTCATCCTATAATATTTAAAACTAGATTAGTAACAATTGTAGGGGAGATGGGTTTATAGCAACATAGAAAATCACCAATACTTATTTTGAAAAACTGAAGAAACGTGTTAATTATGACATATCTTCTCAAAAAGATCAATGTGCAAATGAATTAATCGCTACTAAGACAACAACCAAATTCTGAAACATTAGAAGCTATAATTAACTACAACAGCGCAACAAGTTCTTACCCATGTACTATAAATAATAAATTGAACATTTTATGAGGAAGCTAAATATAACTGCAACAATATAGCGACGGTGTTTGGATAACAGCAAATTGATACTAACAGGTGTCTATATGCACAAATTTAGTAACATAGAACTCATAGCACTAAGGCCATCCACTATGTATGCCAAAACCGGTGTAAATACAACTATTGCTACATTTTGCACCAGTGCCCTACACTGGCGAGCCGATGCAGTGAAAAAAAATCAGGGACCCGAACTCTGGAGCACCTTATTGCTTCGATGCTTAGTTCCTTCGTGACATAATGATTTAGTATTTTACTGCTTGGCTGCTCGGATGTGTGAACCAAAGTTTGCTGCAAAAACTGCTAAAGCGGTGTCAAATAATTTCTAATGGCACCGCTAATGAGATGGCAACATTTTTAGATACTAGGTACAAACTGTGACACTGTCTTAGGATACGTTTGGTTGAAGGTGTGGTATGAATGGGTTGGGACCATGACAGTGTCTTAATCACATCTAACAAATGATTTATAACAACGAAAGAGGGGCTAACCTTCTCTACAGATGCCAGAAACTTCCTCCCACTGTCCACAAATTCAAACACAACTAGCTTCAAGCATGGAGATTGATGGTGACAACGAGCAGATAGATCTTCAGCCACCCCACTCCATTTTTTGCAACTGATGGTCCTAGTGTGCTGCAAGAGGAAGACATGACTCATATCGACCATCGGGTTAAAATCCTTCATTCCAAGTCATAGCCCGAGAGAGAGAAGAGAGGCATACCCGGGTGGTGAAGGAGTTGTCATCGGAGGAGGAACCGCTGGAGAGGTCATTAAACAAGACCATGGCGACCCCGACGGTCGGATGCGAGACGGTGAGAGTGAGGAAGAAAGCGAGGAAGCGGCTATAGCTTAAGAAGGAAGAAAGGAAGGAGGAAACAAGGGAAATGTGACTTGTGGTCGGGCAGAAAAGGGGGTGGGGAAGGCGGGCGGGGGTAGGTATTTCGGCAGTAGGCCAAAAAATTGGAATGTGGAGGGAAACTTTGCGCACGGTGCCGCTGGACACCATTCACTTCGAACAATTTGTGTGCATCGCAAACAATTCTTCTGCTTTACGTGCATGGGATGAGCTTGATAATTCAAGTTTTGGTGGAAATTTCACTAGGTACTGTCCTTATCCACGTCATTACATAATTTAACATCGCTTGCTAATTTGGGCACACAAGAACATACAACACACAGACCACACTTACTGAACTAAGAAATTTTAGTAATTAAACAGATCTAGTTGACTAAACATTGCTCTAACAAAATACTAGCATTAAAAACAAAGCCTAAGTACACATAATTTTAACATCCGCCGCCGCACCGGCCTATGCATCGCTGTTGTGAGATGAGACATCGATGACTTGTCCTGGCGACATGCCACTGTTGGTGGACTCTGTGTCCCCCTTGCTGAAGTCGGCTGCATCCTCGTCCTCGGTGCCACCCTTAAGGTTGTAGTACTCGTAGTAGTGGCTGCGCCAGAGCTCGTGTTGGTACTCCACCGTTGATTCGTCGACGAACATACACTTCTCTACCTCCACCTCGCCCACGCTCAACTCCCCCTCCTGGCGCTCCTCAATCTCTGTCGTCTCCTTCATCTCCAGCTCCCGCTTGGCGATCTCATGAGGAAGCAGGTGCTCCATGGCCACCTCGCCTTTTCGGACATGGGTTGCATGCTGGATTTCGAGGTGGCCTGGAATATCTTGGCGTTTGCGTTGTCGATCTTGGCGTGGATGGCCTCGACCCAGGCCAGGGCGACATCGGCGGCACAGACGGCATCTCCAACGCTCTCGGTGTTTGTAGTCAACGTTGCAGCAGCAGCTGCAGCTGCCTTGGCTGCTGCAGCTGCCACAGACGCCCTCTCGCCAGATGTGGACGTGCTCAATGCGGATGCGATGGTACTCTCGGCGTAGGTGGACGTGCTCTCGGCGTAGGTGGCGGCGCTCGGGGACGATGCGGCCACCGTACGGGCTTCACGAAGCATTTCCACGGTGTCATCTTTGCAAGAAGGGGTTGCGGGAATGGGAATCGAGATTCATGGATTCGGGGTTGCCGGCACTGGAGCGGACGAACCGGCGAAGCTTAAGGAGGAACACTTAAATAGACCCAGGAATTTTCGTCGCAAAAGGTTCCTACAAAAATCTGTGTGTGATGTTGTTGACATTTTTTATTAGCTGTGAAAGACGAATTTGGAGTAAAGTGGCAACGGATGGTGTTTTATATGTAAGAGAAAATTTGTAGTACTAATACAACTGTCATGTCAAATTTTGGAAAATTCCAGGGATCATTTGACCTTTTAAGTCATTTAAGTGATTTTCTAGCCATTTAATGATGGTAATTCAAATTTGAACTACATGTACATGCAACAGCTAACCATAACGGTTTGAAAAGTCATATTTTATGTACTTCTGTGCGAGTTAATCCCATGTGCAGTAAATTGGAAGGAATTTTCAAACATATCCGTCTCACGGCTATGAACAATTAAGCATGGAGTGCCATGGCATTTAAATTCCAAAAAACCAAAGATCAGAAGCACATGAAACCTTACTTGATGTAATTTAATGCCACCAAGATGATGTAGTAAAAAACTTGGCATGTTTGACGAAAGTTTGTACACACACCCTCACAAACCGAAGCAACTCACTTGAAGGCTCGTGGTTCCGAGAGGGAACAATTCATGTTTGATGATGAACGGGAGATAGCTTCCTCTTACGGCCTTCAATTTTTTTTACATTTAACATGCACTAATACAACTGTCATGTGAAAATTTGGAAAATTTTAGGTGTCATCTGACCTTTTAAAGACATTTAAGTGATTTTCTAGCCATTTAATGACCGAAATTCAAATTTGAACTACATCTACATGCAACGGCTAACCATAATGGATTGAAAAATCATATTTGTGTACTTGTGTGCGAGTTAATTCCATGTGCAGTAAATTAGAAGCAATTTTCAAACATATTGGTGTCACGGCATGGACACATGCATGAAGTGCCATGGCATTTTAATTCCAAAAAATTCAAAAATGATCAGAAAAACATGAAACCTTGCTTGATGTAATGTCATGCCACCAAGATGATGTGGTAAAAAAATTGACATGTTTGACGAAAGTTTGGACACACACCCCTCACAAACCGGAGCAACTCACTAGAAGGCTCGTGGTTCCGAGAGGGAACAATGCATGTTTGATGATGAATGAGAGATGGCTTCCTCTTACGGCCTTCAATTTTTTCTACATTTAATGTGAACTAATACAACTGTCATGTGAAAATTTGGAAAATTCTAGGGGTCATTTGACCTTTTAAAGACATTTAAGTGATTTTCTAGCCATTTAATGACCGTAATTCAAATTTGAAGTACATCTACGTGCAATGGCTAACCATAACATCTTGAAAAATCATATTTGTGTACTTGTGTGCGAGTTAATTCCATGTGCAGTAAATTAGAAGGAATTTTCAAACATATTGGTGTCACGGCATGGACACATGTATGGAGTGCCATGGCATTTAAATTTAAAATGATTAGAGAAACATGAAACCTTGCTTGATGTAATGTCATGCCACCAAGATGATGTGGTAAAAAAATTGGCATGTTTGACGAAAGTTTGGACACACACCCCTCACAAACTGGAGTAACTCACAAGAAGGCCAGACAGGGAACAATGCACGTTTGATGACGAACGGGAGATAGCTTCCTCTTACGGCCTTCAATTTTTTTCTACATCTAACATGCACTAATACAATTGTCATGTGAAAATTTGGAAAATTCTAGGGGTCATTTGACCTTTTAAAGACATTTAAGTGATTTTCTAGCCATTTAATGACCGTAATTGAAATTTGAGCTACATCTACATGCAATGGCTAACCATAAAGGTTTGAAAAATCATATTTTTGTGTACTTGTGTGCGAGTTTAAAAGTCATCAGACGATGTAAATATCTGGTGTTCAAAAAAGAAAATACAAAGATCTGGCAAGACAACCGGCCCCCACACGATTGGCACTCTATTTCGCGCCTCGAGGTTTGGAAGGTGAGTGGCACGGGTTATTAATCAGACACAGATCTATATTAAAACCATCAGCTATTAAGTTCACACACTGATTTTGCTGCGAGAATCGTGTATAATTCAAACTATAGTACTCATAAATTCTGACGACCGACGTGTGTACTATTCCCGTCGATCTAGATTCCGGCTGCCAATAAATACTACCTTGATCATGTCGTCCTGCCTGCATTCTCATCTACATCCTCCCCTCGCTCACCCTCTCTCTCTCTCTCTCTCTAATCTCTGCCATGGCACCGCTGATCTGCCCACGCACCGACGAGGAGTTGCCGCCCCCCGAGGATGCTTAGTCGAAGAGCAGCGACGAGGAGGACCCCTACGCGCCGCTGGACGAGGTTGCGTCGGACTACCCAACTTTAGATTGGTTTTGGGGCAATTACAATCTTTGTTTGTGGAAGTCGTTGCCGCTGGCTGAGAAAGCCAGGCAAGTGGCGTTCAAGAAGGAGATGGCGGAGGTGGAAGCCAGGTACTAGGCGGCCTGTGAAGCCCGTGATGGCGCTTGGGAAAATGAGGCAGTGGAGCTTTGGGGGCGGGTGTTGGTGTCAAAACCGGCAGATCTCGGGTAGGGGGCCAGAGTTGTATGTTTGAGGACCGAAGGTAACTATGAACAAAGGACACAGTGCTTACCCAGGTCCAGGCCCTCTTAATAGGGGTAAAACCCTACTCCTGCTTGATTATATTCGAGGGTATAGGGGTTACAAGAGTTGATCTACCACGAGATCGAGTTGGCTAACCCTAGATTGGCTAGCCTAGCAATGTTGTGATCCTACCTCCGATCTACCCTCCGGTTTATATAGACACCGGAGGGGCTTAGGGTTGTACAAAGTCAGTTTTACAGAAAGGAATAATATACCTGGACACCTATACTTGTCGTCCACGCATACGGGAGTCCCTACCGGACACGAGAGGTGACCTTCTGTCTTGTATCTCGACGGCCCATCAGTCCGGCCCACATCCAATAGACCGGACGCCCGAGGACCCCCTAGTCCAGAACTCCCACAGCGGGCGCGTCGTCGTGCGGAGGAGGTGTACGAAGACGGGTACTTCGCGAGGAAGGTCAAAGGCGCTAGGCGCCTCATTGCTGCGTGGAGGTGGGCCGATAAGCTCCAGCGTGCCACCGACGAGGAGCTCCAGTGGGCGCCCAACGAAATGGCAAGATCGTTCGTGCTCGTCCTCCAGCAAGAGGCAAATCAGTACGTCAAGCGCCGCAAGACGGAGGAAGCGGAGTACTGCCTCTACGCTGGGAAGACGTCGCGCACCAGAGAACTGCTGGCAAGGGGCCACCGGAATACTGCCCCTATGAGGGATTATTAGCTTTAGTATTGTTCGTTTTCAATTTTACACATCTTACGTAGCAGTTAAGTATCATCACGTATATGTGATGATATTGTATATATTCTGTGATGAACTAATGAACAATTTATATATATATATATATATATATATGTATATATATATATACGTATGTATATATATATATATATATATGTATATATATATATGTATGTATGTATATATATATAGGATGGGTCTATTATGATAACACCCCTTAAGACCTTATTCTGCTAACAAAAAAAGCTTATTCTGCTAACACTAGCGAGCTGACCTAGCTACAGACAAACCCGAAAAGGAACCCAACCGAACTGCTCACGCTAAAAAGACACCCGACCTTATCCTCCCCCTCCCCCCATCCTCTCTCTCTCCCGTGGATTCCCCCGCGGTGCCGAACCTCCTTTCCCCGCCCTGCCCCGGCGCCACCTTCCCTCGCGCCGCCGGCCACCTGTTTCCCCCGCGCCACCGCCCCTCTGCAAGCCGCCGCCGCACCCCGCACCTATGTCGCTGCACCCCGCATTGCCCTCCGCTGTCACACCTCGCGTCCTCTCCGCCGAATCCTCCCACCCGCGTCCCCTCCATCATTCTACCGCAACTGCACGCCGCCGCGGCGCCGATCCAAGCGCGCCCGCGCAGCAGCCGGCATGGATCTGGCCTGGGGCCACGGGATCCGGCCCTCCACCAGACTGGCCCTCCACACGGAATCGTATCGGCGCCCCACCTCTCCATCCTCCCAATCTCCCATCGATCCAGCCGATGGAGGAGAGCACCCGGCTCTCTTCCTCCTCTCCGGCGAGGCCTGGGCGCCACCCTCCTCCTACGCGGCCCCCCCGGATCCCGACACTGCATGCAGTGCAGCTCGCCCCGGGCATGCAGCTCACCCCCCCCCAACCCGCCGTGCACCAACTCCTCTATTCAATGTGCACTTCTCCAGGGATACAATTTCATTTTGGAGCTATTTTTGTTTTAGATTTTGCCAATGCAGTGCGTGCGATTTGTGTCTGAAGGACATGATCTTCTCATGGCCCTCTCCCCTGCTGTCGGTGTCAAAACCGGAAGATCTCGGGTAGGAGGTCCCGATCTGTGCGTCAAGGCTGATGGTAACAGGAAGCAAGGGACACAGATGTTTACCCAGGTTCGGGCCCTCTCGATGGAGGTAAAACCCTACTTCCTGCTTGATTAATATTGATGATATGGGTAGTACAAGAGTAGATCTACCACGAGATCATAGAGGCTAAACCCTAAGAGCTAGCCTATGATGGTATGATCGTAATTGTGATCGGCCTTATAAGGACCAACCTTTCCGGTTTATATAGACAACAAAGAGGGCTAGGGTTTACATGGAGTCGGTTACAAGGAAGGAAACATAATATCCGGATCGCCAAGCTTGCCTTCCATGCAAAGGAGAGTCCCATCGGGACACGGGCCAAAGTCTTGAGTCTTGAATCTTCCCGCTTCAATAGTCTGGATGTTGTACACAATACGGCTGTCCGGATACCCCCTATTCCAGGACTCCTTTAGTAGCCCCTGAACCATGCTTCAATGACGATGAGTCCGGCACGCAGTATTGTCTTCGGCATTGCAAGGCGGGTTCCTTCTTCGAATACTCCAAAGTAATTATTGAACACGTAGACCGTGTCCGGATCTGCAAGATGATCTTCACATAGCATAAACCCGATCCGCTGGCAATCTTCGGGCGTCTTGCCCTCGCATCGTGGCCTGGTCCAACGCAGACCGGCGTTTCTTAACCCGCCTCAACTCGTGTTACGAGGCGGTTTTATTGGC
Organism: Triticum dicoccoides; assembly: GCF_002162155.2. NCBI lineage: Eukaryota > Viridiplantae > Streptophyta > Magnoliopsida > Poales > Poaceae > Triticum > Triticum dicoccoides. The sequence continues at coordinate 386,042,820 of NC_041385.1, read as the reverse complement.
ACGTCCCGTCGAGGCAGAGATCGTGTTCCTCTTATTACGGTATTTTCCATTAATATGGGTGTGCGTGACCCCATGATGGCCGTTGTATTACCCCGCGTGTTTTTAGATAAGCCTCAAACGGCCACACCAAGGACTCTTGATATTCACCCCCCTTTATAAAAGGGATCGAGGCCTATGCCTCTTTTCCACCTTCCCCGCGCCTTCTTGCACCTCAAGTTCTAACACCCGAAACCCAAGCTTCCACACCCCAGATCCTCCAACATGTCCGGATCCGTCGCTCAAGGACAGTGGGTGGCCTCCTCGATTCAAGAGGACGACATTGCGAAGCTTAGGGAGGTCGGATACCTGACCGCCGACATCCAACACAGGCTTCTTGCACCAGGCCAGGTCATCCCCACACCGGAGCCTAATGAGTGCATCGTTTTTTTCCCGCACTTCCTCCGCGGCCTAGGCTTCACCCTCGATCCCTTTGTGAGGGGGCTCATGTTTTATTATGGGTTGGATTTTCATGATCTGGCTCCAGACGCTATCCTCCATATTCGTCGTTCATTATCGTGTGCGAGGCTTTTCTCCACGTCACCCCACACTTCGGCTTATGGCTCAAGACCTTCAATGTGACACCGAAGATGATCGAGGGGCGACATGCGGAGTGCGGAGGTGCTGTAATAAGCACAAACACTGATGCCCCATGGCCAGAGGGTTCTTTCCCAGAAGTATCCGACGTATGGCAACGGAGATGGTTTTATGTCACGGCTCCCAGAGGCACAAAGTGGGTGGCTGCCCCCGAGTTTTGCTCGGGCCCTCCATCACACTTGGCGTCTTGGACAGACGTAGGACAGAATTGGGGGCCCGCTGGTGATATACCAGTACTGCAGAATCGCATCCGGGAGCTTCTTGCGAGGGACATTAACCTTGTCAGCATAATGCAAGTGATGTTAATCCGACGGATGTTGTCGTGCCAACACCGGCCTCTCCGGATGTGGGAGTTCAATCCGGAGGGTCCGCGGACTGTCAAGCACTTCTTCGTCTTAAAGCTCGAAGAGACGTGCAAATTATTCTTCGGACGGGAAGTAGTGTGTCCGGACACCACCGAGGATGCGGTCCTAAGCTGCAATCGCCTAGATACTCGAGTAAGTAGCCTTGATACTGGACACCCTATTTTGTATTTGTCATGATTGTTTATTCTGAAAATCATCCGTGTCCAGGAATGGCTCAGCAAGGCGGAGAGGATCAGGTGTCCGGCGCCACTCCCCGAAGGCTCGCCCACCCCCACCATGGCCAAGATGCTCGACCGGGTACTCAGCAAAGTGCCCTCTGGGAAAGACAAGGGGAGGAACGAAGAAACCGAACCCCACATGCTACGCACCCAAACCGGGGGAATTGTTACCTCCCCCAAGGAGGATAGTCGGGGAGGGGAGGCTAAGGCCTCCTCCCTGCGCGGGAAGAAGAGGGCCGCCTCCGAGGATTTGGAGGCGGAGATGCCCAAATTAGGGGAAAAGACATCCCCAGGGGGCCTTGCCCTGACGGGCACCCTTACCGCACCATGCCCTCCAACGGGCCAGCCCTCCACCGAGCTGTAAGTCAATCTACAATCCGAAGATACTGTGTTTCTCCTAGATCAATAACCAGGATTCAACTTTTTGCAGTCTGGCCAGCAGCTCCTCTCAACAGGGTTCGTCTTCGGGGGACCTTCCTCCGGAGATGATGGAGAGCGAGACCCCACCCCCTTCTCCGACTCATGAGGCGGGCGACACCGAGGTGTCGTCACGGAGGAGTCCGGATCTGCCGAAGCCGGAAGTCAATCTGTCAGCCGCCCTGCACCCGGAGCATTTGGCTACAATGGGGGGCGATGGAAAGAGTTCGGCGCAGTTCGATGTCCGGCCGGACGTACTGACAGGCTTGCTGGAGCGAGCTGCGCTCTCGGAGGAGCACCGCTCATTAATGAGCGCGGTGCTCAAGAAGATTTCATCCACTACAAGTGGTTTGAATGAAGCATTCACAAGCCTGCTCAGAGGCTTTGAGGTATGTAGTGAAGAATACACCGTATAGATAGTAGTTCCTGAGACTCTGGTTGCCCGCCCTAGGTGGCAAACGGGGGATCATCAACCAATAATTTGTGTTGCAAATATGTGTAGGTACCTGTGGGTCCGGCCACCGGCCCGTCCGTTGAAGTTGCCGAACTGACGAGGCAAATTGAGTCGATTGATGCCATATCACTCTGATGAATGAGTGGCTGGATAAATCACAAGATATGTGCCCTGTCTTCCATTGCATAGGGAAATATTAAGGTGGCACATATTAATATAATATATTCGGACTGCAGATGGTGTTGCTGCCGTGGAGGCCCTGAGGGCGGAGCTTGCTCTAGCCAAGGAGCAAGCTCGGGTGAGCAATGCGGCTGCCCTAAAGGCGACCGAGGAATTGAGAGCCGAACAGGCTGCTCATTGCCGGAGCGAGGAAAAGATAGCCGAAATGGCTATCGAGTTAAAAAATGCCGCTGACCGGTATGAGCTCCTGAAAAAGGAGCATGAAGATAAATCGACCGACCTGAGCAAGGCACTTAATGCCAACAAGGAAATACGGACCCAGCTCAGGGGTGCGCGGGAGGAGCTTCAAAAGGCCAGTAAAATCGCGGCTGGGGGCTCCTATTTGCTGCGGACGAAGTTCTTCGATCCGAAGTATGCTCCCCTAGATGGACGCTGGAGTTCGGCGGACGCATACGCGGACCTGGCGAAGAGTACGGCCGATGCTGTGGAGTTCTTCAAAGATCAGGGTGAGAACAAAGTGGAGAAGCTTTTTTGGTCGCAGTTCAATGCTCCCACTCGCCCGCTGCCGTTAAGTGATAAGATGGCTGCTGTAGCGGAGCTTCATAGGCTGTCCGGTCTTGCAATGCAATCTGTAATAGACCATCTTTGGCCGAAGGGGCCTAAGCCGGACAGCTACTTTGGTTTGGTGCAACAGTTCCTTGGGGCCGTGCCTCGGATCAATGCCATGAGGAGGTCGGCGTGCATAGAGGGTGCGCGGATGGCCCTTGCCCACGTGAAAGCGTATTGGACGGATATGGATGCCACTATTATAATGTCCCAGAATCCAGTGGGAGGCCAATATCCGGCCGAGCACTATTTGGCGCAGGTCACAGAAGGTGCCCGCCTGATAGAGGTGCAGTGCTCGAAGAATGTCTTGTTCGAATGATGAACAAAATTATTGTAAAAACAATGTTTATTTTGGTTATGAGGCTAGATTTATACTATTTGCCTGAGAATATGATTATTTCCCATGTGCGGCCGTTTTTATATATATGTATATATAAATATGTAATCCGAAAGTTAGCAGTCGTTGGCTTCAGCCCTCACGCATAGAATACGGGGGTGTTCGCGAAAAAATATGCTTAATCACACTTGATCGAACGTCTTGGTCCATTAAGGAGGTGATCGCACGACGAACTAGGCAACCAGACTATATAGCTGTAACACTTTCGCTTAGCCACGGGATTCTAAAGTGGGGCTACTACGTAGCCCCTGGTACCTTCGCGTGCCTCCAAATACGGGTGCGTGTGTACCTGGCCGGGAAATGGCCCTTCGTTAATGCGGAGGAATCCTAAAGATTTCGGTGAGTCGTCGAGTGGTTGACCAGTCTCTCGCTGTATCATGACAGTCTGTTTTCGGCTTTCTCTACTGAGGTGCTCATTCGGAATAACTAGGGCACAATCGCAGTAGTTCTCCTTTGGCCACCTTAGCCGATATTAATGGAACGTAAGGCGGAAAACCTAGGAGCCGGGCTAACCCAACATTTGACCAAAGACATGATTCGGAGCTGATGCTTATAAGGCCAAACTCGTGACGCCGAACACTCCTGAAGGTATACGGACTTTATAACAGATGACGGGCTCTAGAATGCCCATTCATTGTAAACCCTGTGTTTCCAGGTACGTGCGTTGATCTGTCGTGGCGAAATGCCAAAAACGACAGTATCCTGTGTGGGTACAGAACCCATGGGATGGTTAAACAACAAGAGGCAATAAAAAGGTTTACACGGGGGGCTTAATCTAAAAAGAAACCTGTTGAACGGGGCCCTGCTGCACGTCTGCGCCTTTGTCTCCGTTGTGCCATATCCTGGAAGGGTATCTCACGAACGTTGTCTGTGGAAAGAAGAAAACTCATAGGAGGTTACAATGTTAGTACGCGATGGATAAAAGTGTAAGCCGTTGGCCTGCCAATAAGGTTAAGCCAAGTGTGGGGCTTTATTAGGTAGTTATAGCCCCTGGTATGCGCTATAGGATTACATATACGGTGCCCTGGTTCGATCTGGGCTACCAAACTCGTCTAACCGTGTCCATGGTCTTAACGACCGGTCATATTTTTTTGATGTTGGAGGTCGCTTATAGTCCGGCCGCGAGGGCCGTCGCGTATTCCTCTGCGCGTGACGAGCGCTCTGTTATTCCACTGACGGTGATGACACCACATGGACCGGGCATCTTAAGCGTAAGGTAGCCATAGTGCGGCAATGCGTTGAAGCGGGCGAAGGACGTTCTTCCGAGCACTGTGTGATAGTCGCTTTGGAAGGGTGCGATGATGAAGAGTAGTTCTTTGCTTCTGGAGTTGCCTGCAGAGCCGAATGTTACCTCCAGTATAACGGAGCCCCTGCTGTAGGCTTGAACGCCTGGTATCACCCCTTCAAAGGTGGTGCTGCTTTGGCTGATTCTAGATGGGTTTATCCCCATCCTGCGGACAGTGTCCTCGTATATTAAATTGAGACTACTGTCGCCGTCCATAAGGACCCGGGTGAGACGGTATCCGTCGATCATTGGGTCAAGCACCAAGGCTTCTGGTCCGCCGTGCCGAATATTAGTCCGGCCATCCAAGTGATCGGATAAGACATCCAGTAGTTAGGTGTGGGTATGATGGGCTCTGTATCATGCGCGTCTCTATGCGCATGTTCGTGCCCCCTCACGGATGTATGAGTCGCGTGGATCATGTTTACTGTTTTGACCTCTGGCGGGAATTTTTTCTGTCCCGCAGTGTTCGGCTGGCGAGGTTCATCCTCATCCTTACTTGGTGTTTCCCTTCCCTTGTGTTCGGCATTCAATTTGCCAGCCTGCTTGAAGACCCAACACTCTTTGTGCGTGTGGTTTGCAGGTTTGTCAGGGGTGCCATGGATTTGGCACAATCTGTCTAGGACTCTATTCAGTCCGGACGGTCCCTCTTTACTGCCTTTAGATGGCTTATTTTGCTGATTAGGTCGAGAGCCCCTGAATCTGGCATTAACCGTTGTGTTATCCGGGCTCTCTTCCTTGTTTTGGCGTTTATTTTTATTACGCCGTGGCTTCCCGTTGCCATCCCTTATTTCGGATGTGCTGGGGTCGCTGGTGCCTTTACGGGCTAGCCAGCTATCTTCTCCCGCGCAAAAGCGGGTCATAAGGCTTGTTAGGGCTGCCGTTGTCCTTGGCTTTTCTTGGCCGAGGTGTCTGGCGAGCCACTCATCACGGATGCTGTGTTTGAATGCCGCTAGGGCTTCGGCATCCGGACAAGCAACGATTTGATTCTTCTTAGTGAGGAATCTGTTCCAAAGCTTTCGGGCGGACTCTCTGGGCTGTTGGATTATGTGACTTAAATTGTCAGCATCCGGAGGCCGGACATAAGTCCCTTGAAAACTGGCCCTGAAAGCGTCCTCGAGTTCCTCCCAACTCCCAATTAAATTTTCGGGGAGGCCTTTCAACCAGTGTCTGGCTGGTCCCTTTAGCTTGAGGGGGAGGTATTTGATGGCGTGAAGGTCATCCCCATGAGCCATATGTATGTGCAGGATAAAGTCCTCGATCCAGACCCCTGGGTCTGTCGTTCCGTCGTATGCCTCTATGTTCACAGGTTTGAAGCCCTGTGGGAATTTATGGTCCATTACTTCATCAGTAAAGCACAGGGGGTGAGCAGCCCCTCTGTATTTGGACGTACTGTGGCATGTTGTCGGCTGTTGATGTGTTCGGTGTTTATTCCGAACTGGTGTTTGGTTGTCATAACTGTTTTGACGACCACAGTTCCCCGCCGGGGTGTGTCCTTTAGATCCGTAGATGGACCTAGCTGCGCCAGCTTTCTTGTCCAGGTGCTCACGTAGATCGTGCGCGTCTTCGGTAGTTGCTTTATTGCGGTTATGAAGTGGTACGTCTTGTCTCCTGGTCGTGTTATTCTTTGGTGGAACGGCCTCATCGTCGAATTCTGGCAGTAGCTTACGTTTTGGGTAGCTCTTTGTGTGGCGATCGTCGCCATAGCTTTCTTCAGTGTCTAGCACTTTGTTCTATCTACGATTGAGCGTTTCCTGTGCGGCTTTAAGCCGTTGCTTCTGCCTCTTCAGACTTCTCGCTTTGGTCATATGCTTTCTGTGGAGGTTCTCTTGTTCCACGCGTTCTTCCGGGATGATGAATGCGTCGTCGTTTGGACTGTCTTCTTGTGCTGGGGCGGTTTGATGAACTTGTCCTTCTGGATCATTGTCTTCGGGTGTCTGCTCCGAACTATGCTCGGCGTGACCTGGTTCGTCTTGCTCCATCGCTGGTTCCGTTTGGTCGTTGTTGCCTTCGGGGTTGACTGGAGTATCCATCCTTCTGGCGCTCTTGCTGATATTTTTACTGTTGCTGGATTTGAAACGGCGTCTGCATCGTCGCTTTGGTTTTTGCCCAAGGGTTTTATCTTCCGGATTGTCGCCGCCGTCTTCCTTGGGCGTATCCACCATGTATATGTCATGTGACGAGGCGGGAATCCGGTACCCCATAAATTCTGAGTCTTCTCCTGCATCGTCGTCCATACCGTCGATGCCTTCGGAGTCGAAGTCAAGTACGTCTGTTAAATCATCGACCCTGGCTATCAAGTGGGTGGTGGGTGGGTAACGAATTTCTTCATCGCATGCTTCCCACTCGAGCCGGACATAGTTCGGCCCGGAATTCTCTGTCAAAGAGAGAAATTTAAATGAGTTTAGTATGTCGCCAAAGGGCGAGTGCTGAAAGACGTCCGCCGCGGTGAACTCCATCACCGTAGCCCAACCAGGTTCGGCGGGCTCGGGGACATGCGGACTGGAACCTACAACCGGATATGAATCCGGGGGTCCGGAGTCACAGGCAACCTCAGAAGTGAGGCATGTGTTCGGCTCCATCGCCGATGAGGGTACGGCCTGCGGGGCGGGGTCCAGCCCTCCATCCTTAGGCAACGCAACCTGCCCCGGATTTAGATCCGAGGCTTCTGCAGGGGTGATATCCCAAGCATCGTCTGACAGTAGGTCTAAGCCGTGCTCATCGTGACTGTTCGGCGCTCCTGGCACTGGCCTGAATCCGTTGAAGATCAAGTCTCCGCGAATATCCGCTGTGTGGTTCAAGTTTTCGAACCTGACCTGGTGGCCGGGGGCATAGCTATCGATCTGCTCCAGGTGGCCAAGCGAATTGGCCCGCAGTGCGAAGTCGCCGAACACGAAGATCTGTCCGGGGAGGAAAGTCTCGCCCTGGACAGCGTCGTTGATGATGATTGAAGGAGCCATCGAGCCTGATAGCGACGACACAGAGGAACTCTCAATGAAAGCACCAATGTCAGTGTCAAAACCGGCGGATCTCGGGTAGGAGGTCCCGATCTGTGCGTCAAGGCTGATGGTAACAGGAAGCAAGGGACACAGATGTTTACCCAGGTCCGGGCCCTCTCGATGGAGGTAAAACCCTACTTCCTGCTTGATTAATATTGATGATATGGGTAGTACAAGAGTAGATCTACCACGAGATCGTAGAGGCTAAACCCTAAGAGCTAGCCTATGATGGTATGATCGTAATTGTGATCGGCCTTCTAAGGACCAACCTCTCCGGTTTATATAGACACCGGAGAGGGCTAGGGTTTACATGGAGTCGGTTACAAGGAAGGAAACATAATATCCGGATCACCAAGCTTGCCTTCCACGCAAAGGAGAGTCCCATCCGGACACGGGTCGAAGTCTTGAGTCTTGAATCTTCACGCTTCAATAGTCCGGACGTTGTACACAGTCCGGCTGTCCGGATACCCCCTAATCCAGGACTCCCTCACCTGCTCCTTCTTCTACCCTGCTTTTTTACTTCTTCAACCCCCATGACCTTCGACGAGAATTGAAGTCTGCTGGCAATGGGTATGCAGTGCACGTCCTGATTGTTTGGAGTTCCGGGATGCCAGTGGGCTCTAGAATCTACTCGACATCCCCGAACAGGCAAAAACACACGAGTGACAACGAGGTTGCTAACTTTTTACATTTGGGAGCGAGACGGTCTAGTGCACAACAATTTTTGTTATTTGCAGGAGAGGGGAGAAACAACAGAAAAAAGAAAATGTAAAATTGTTATGCAGTGCACTTTTGTTTTTCACATATGTGTATCTATGTTGTTGTGCAGCTGGCTGGTCTCTAGGAGTCGTCACCGGCGGCCTAATCGGCCTGGCTATGGAGGGCGGCCTCTTCCATCGCAGTGAAGGTCAAACAGCGATGACGACGCCCGTGTAGTTCAGAAAATGCAGTGCTCCGGTGCACTTTGCGGGTCGCCCAGCTCATCTATACAGTTCAGAAAAATGCAATGCTCCGGTGCACTTTGCGGGTCGCCCGGCTAATGTGTGAAGTTCAAAAAATGTTACTTTTTTAAGATTGTTTTGTTCGTGTGTTTCTGTGTTTCAAAACTTGGTCCTGCAGTGCATTTTGCCCCCTGATGTGGTTCACTTTCGAGAGTGATACTGTTCACTTGCGTCCAATGTGAAGTGCGAAAAAATGTTAGGAAAAGAACAACAAAAGTAATGTGATTCACTCTGATATATGTCGCTGTTCACTTGCCCTAGTCTCTGCGGTCCACTCTCGTCCATAAAAAAAAGTTAAAATGGACAACAAAAACTCGTATGAGAAAAATAACATTCGACAAAAGAAATTATGCAGCTCGCTTGCCTGTCCGATGCAGTGCGGTTGATCATATGATGTTGTTCATCCCGTAAGTGCAAAAAAATTATTACGGGAGCGAAAAAAAGTAATGCGGTTCACTTCTTGAGAGTGTTGTGGTTCATTTACACCCGATGCGAAGTGCACTCTACTTTTTTGTTCTTGAAAAAAATTACATTTGAATAAAAGAAACCATGCAGTTCTCTTACCCGTATGATGTAGTGCGGTTTTCAGTCGAATGAAGTACCCACGTCGATTTGGGTGTCGCGAAAAATATAGTGTCCACATTTCGATAAATTCGAAATTCCTCTTAAACCGTAAAGAATTAGAGAGAGTGTTCTCCATGAAAGAGTTGCGTCTCGTCGATATCTTTCCAACGGCGTATCGTTTGAATCATTCCGACCAGCGGTTTGCAAAAATTTCGCAAAAAACGGCCGCTACCACTCGTCATCCGCCGCACGATTTTCAAAGTTAACTTAAAACCGTAAGGAATCTTAAAAATATTTCAACATATGAAAGTTGCGCCTCGTTTCAAAAACTGTAGCGAAAACAGTACCAACATTTTGAATTTTTTTGAAAAACACAATTCCGCGATTTAATAAATTTAAAACTGCTCTTAAACCGTAACGAATTAGAGAAAAAATTATATATGAAAAAGATGCGCCTCGGCGATATCTATCCAACGACGTATCATTTGCTTCATTCCGACAAGCGTTTTAAAAAAACGTGAAAAAACGCTCGCTGCCACTCGTCATCCGCCACACCATTTTCAAAATTGCTCTTAAACCATGTGGAATCTTGAAAAGTGTTCAACATGTCAAAGTTGCGCCTAATCCATAGCTTTTCAACGGTATATTACACGCCTCGTTCCGATAAACGGTTAAAAAATAGAGCGAAAACAGTACCAAAAAAACAACGCATGTAGTTTTTTCTGACGGGAAGTTCACTCGTGTAAGTACTGCAGCACACTTGGTTCAAAGAATGACGTGTACTTGCGTTGAGCGTGCAGTGCAGAAGTGTTATCAGAATAGTTATTCTACTAATATTATCAGAATAGACCGTCTGTATATATATATATATATATATATATATATTATGAATTTCATTTTCTATCTGTTTTTGTCTACTAATTTGTATCTAGCTGTTATCATCCACATATACAGAATGGAAATCATATATACACACATTGAAACAGAACATATAAGAACGGAAAACATAGTACACACATTGAAACAGAGCAATAAACAGAGCAATATTATGATTGTTGTGAAACATAGCGACCCACGTCGAAACGACTCAACAAAATAAAATGCGTCCATGAGACCATGACCAGCAGTCCTTGCCTACGGTAGCTCTTGGCTCTGCCTGAACTCGTGCAGGCGTTCGTCCAAGCGGTTGACACACTCGTGGTACATCTGGAGCATGATCTCGAGCTCCAAATTGGCTATTTCATCGGAGATCACCATCTCGAGGATGCGACGGCCATGTTCCTCTATTGAGCCCAGGTGGACACCTGGGCCAAGGAGGCGGTCGAGCCTAGCGACCAGCGTGTTGTCATCGAGCGAGCCGCAGACAACGCGAACGGCACAACCCATGCGAATGGCACGGTGGGAGTCCGGTGCAAGTATGGTGTGGACGGCCTCTGTTGCAAGTACGATGCAGAGGGCCACTGCCCACTCCTGGCGAGGAATGGGGGTACTGACGGGACGTGTACCCAGCTGCGACGCCCTGTCGACAGCAGGCAAGTGCCGATGGATCCGCTCTTGCTGTGCGGCGCGACGCGCCTCTCTCTCTGCGGCGCTCCAACGGTCTCGCCGTGCGGCGAGCCGCAGCCTATCAGCGTGGACGCGCTTAGCTTGCTCTGCGGTGTGCCATCGATCATGTTGTGCGGCGAGCTGTAGCCTCTCGGTGCTGACATGTCTATCTTGATCCGCGGCGCTAAAGCACCATGCGCCAAGGGTCTACTCAACCATGGCGATGACACGCATCATGACGTCGTCCATCACGTTGTCGGGGAGCGCCTCGGTCTCGATGGGCCGTGGCGCCTTCTCATTTTCCTCGTCGACAAGGTTGATGGCAGAGGCAGCGTTTTGGTGGGTTAGCATGCTTGGAAAAGGTGGATGTGTTACAGGTTGCGCTTATTGCCTCCGTTCGTCGCGCCCCGCCTAGGTTTATGCGCGATATTGCTGAGTGACGGGAAACCGGTGAATAAATGGCGGGAAATGGTGGCGTGTTCATAAAACCCATCAATTAATGGAAACTTGGCATAGATGGAACATCGAGCTAGCACAAGAAGTAGATGATGATCAGATGATCATTTATCCTAGTTAATTATGCATGTAATAGTTTACTTTGGTGTGTGGAAATGTCATGTGTGTACTAGCCACCTTTGTAATTGGATGTTTGTCGCGTATTACACACATCTAGTTTATGTGAAACATTTCTGTTCTCTTGGCTCAACACAAACATTTATCGCAATGAACCATATGCCGTATATCGCAAACACCTTGACCTAGCTGACCGTTTCTTTTGTGTTGCCTAATCACAAACAGTTCATCCGAGTGAATTGTATGCCGTATATCACACACACCTTCATCTGACTGCCCGTTTCTGTTGTTCCGCCTCATCACAAACAGTTCATCCAAGTGAATTGTATGTCGTACATCGCACATGCCTTCATCTGGCTGCCCGTTTCTTTTGTTCTGCCTCATCTCAAACAGTTTATTCTAACTGAACCGTATGCACACGCAACTAAAATCTGAACCGTGTTTGATGTATCCTTCATCGCAAACATTTTGCATCTTTTTGACGGTTTTTTACATCATCATTTGTGATTAATGCATCGCACACAGTTTCGTCAAAGGGTCTCTGATTGTAGTGTCACGTTAGCAGCATCCTGCAGTAATGATTGCTTGCCCCCCCCCCCTCGTGTTAGTAGGAGGGGAGTCCTAAGCTATGAATGCATGCTCCCCCTCACGGAGGTTCACCTAGCAAAGTGCGATGTAGCAGTCCCCCCCCCCACACACACACACGCACTTTTAGTCAGCGGGCTGGGGAGAGCATCGCACCAAGATGTATTGTAAAACAGACCAAGAATAATCCACCTTGGTCGTACAACCTCTCTCTTGTTGTTGGTCAAAGTGATGGTCGTCCATGCGACCCCAGAGATGGGCTAGCTCGCCAATAATCACGCAAGTAGCTAGTCCCCGAAGACAACCACTGCGTGCGCGTGGCCGAGACATATGTATGGAGAGGTGTGTTTGAATACACAATGGAACAACTTTGATGTGGCACCGTGCTTTCAAACTAGAAATCCCCAATGGAACGAGGGTTAGTTGACGATGCATATGTAAGTCACGCCACACTTTAATCCGATGATGGGGATTCATGCATGCATGCATGCATAGTATGCGCTCAAACTTAATTAGGTCTGAATCTCACAGTGACCTATACTACGATAACACAAACCAAAGGAAGAATCCGCCATGTGTAACTGATATGTCTCCAATGTATCTATAATTTTTTATTGTTCCATGCTATTATATTACCCGTTTTGGATGTTTATGGGCTTTACTTTACACATTTATATCATTTTTGGGACTAACCTACTAACCGGAGGCCCAGCCCGTATTGCTGTTTTTTTGCCTATTTCAGTATTTCGAAGAAAAGGAATATCAAACGGAGTCCAAATGCAATGAAACCTTCGGGAGCGTGATTTTCGGAACGGACGTGATCCGGAGGACTTGGAGTGCAAGTCAAGAAGCAGCCGAGGCGGACACGAGGGTGGAGGGCGCGCCCACCCCTACAGGGCGCATCCCCTATCTCATGGGCCCCTCGGGCGGCCACCAACCTAATTCTTCCTCCTATATATAGCCACGTTCCCCGAGAACATCAGAACAAGCCACGAAAACCTAATTCCACCGCCACAACCTTCTGTATATGCGAGATCCCATCTTGGAGCCTTCGCTGGCGCTCCGTCGGAGGGGGAATCAACCATGGAGGGCTTCTACATCAACACCATATCCCCTCCGATGAGTTGTGAGTAGTTTACCACAGACCTTCGGGTCCATAGTTATTAGCTAGATGTCTTCTTCTCTCTTTTTGGATCTCAATACCATGTTCTCCTCGATCTTCTTGGAGATCTATTCGATGTAACTCTTTTTGCGGTGTGTTTGTCGAGATCCGATGAATTGTGGGTTTATGATCAAGTTTATCTATGAGAAATATTTGAATCTCCTCTGAATTCTTTTATGTGTGATTAAGTTATCTTTAAAAGTCTCTTCGAATTATCAGTTTGGTTTGGCCTACTAGATTGATCTTTCTTGCAATGGGAGAAGTGCTTAGCTTTGGGTTCAATCTTGCGGTGTCCTTTCCCAGTGACAACAGGGGCAGCAAGGCACGTATTGTATTGTTGCCATCGAGGATAAAAAGATGGGGTTTATATCATATTGCAGGCAGGAGTCGGTCTACTTATCGCGGACGTGATGCCTATATACATCATCATGCCTAGATAATCTCATAATTATTCGCTTTTCTATCAATTGCTCGACAGTAATTTGTTCACCCACCGTAATACTTATGCTATCTTGAGAGAAGCCACTGGTGAAACCTATGGCCCCCGGGTCTATCTTTTATCATATAAGCTTTCAATCTACTTTTATTTGCATCTTTACTTTTCCAATCTATAAAATACCAAAAATATATTTATCTTATCATACTATCTTTATCAGATCTCACTTTCGCAAGTGGCCGTGAAGGGATTGACAACCCATTTATTGTGTTGGTTGCAAGTTATTTGTTTGTTTGTGTAGGTGCGTGGGACTTTTGAGGAGCCTCCTACTGGATTGATACCTTGGTTCTCAAAAACTGAGAGAAATACTTACGCTACTATTGCTGCATCACCCTTTCCTCTTCAAGGAAAACCAACGCAAGCTCAAGACGTAGCAAGAAGGATTTCTGGCGCCGTTGCCGTGGAGGTCTTCGCTCAAGTCAAGACATACCAAGTACCCATCACAAACTCATCTCCCTCGCATTTACATTATTTGCCATTTGCCTCTCGTTTTCCTCTCCCCCACTTCACCCTTGCCGTTTTATTTGCCCTCTTTTTCCCAATCTCTTCTTTCTTTCGCTTGCTCTCTTCTTCCTCACTTTTGTTTGCCTTTATGTCTGAAATTGGGGAGATTATCGTTGATATGGACAATAATGATAACATGGAAAATTCTGATGCTCCTGCTGAAGAACCCCCTATCTTGCATACTAAAAAGTTTCGAATCGGTAGTGGTAACATTATTGGAAAAGGTGTTATTCAAGATTTCTTTACTTGTGCCGGTGCTTTACCTTCCGTGGGTGGTTCTATTCTTCATAGAACTAGTAGTCTTGCGGATGCTATCGCTATGCTTTTAGTTGAGCTTGAAAGACAATTTATGCATATGCATCCTTGCATACAAAGAATTTTCCTGGAATTTTCTAATATTGAGCATTCTTCCGTTAAGCACGTTGTTACTATCTTTTTGGCTCATGAGTTTAGATTTATAATAAGAGAGGCCAAAGAAATCTTTGCGCACTATAGGGTGGACACCGGTCATCCTCCCATAGAAGCGATCCTCGTCGATCAAGAGGAAATTAGGCATTTTCATTCTTTGGACTATGTTGCTTTCAATGAAAACCTTAGAAAAAAGGTTCCTACCAATGTCCTAGTTGATAGAATTTCCGAACTTAATAATGATTTTGCTCTTCGAAATAATGAGCTAGGATACTCTCTTGAGTATAGGCTCATTAAATTCTGCCAAAAGAATGCTTATAATGATGAATTACTTATGCAATATGTAGGGCCAAAGGAGGAACCCATTCCTCCTGTGATTGGTCTTGGGGACTTTTGTCTCATTAAATTTAGCCCTTTTTTATTACTTTTGCTTGCCTCAAAGAAAACTTGTTGCTGAACGTAGAGAATATGAGATGAGTTTTCAAGATCTATCTTATTATTATGGCACTAGTTAGATCTGTCCTTGCTTTTATGCCTAGCTAGGGGCGTTAAACGATAGCGCTAGTTGGGAGGCAACCCAATTTTATTTGTGTTTTTTTGTTTTTGTTTCTGTTTAGTAATAAATCTTGCATCTACCTTCTGTTTAGATGTGTTTTTATATTTTAATTAGTGTTTGTGCCAAGTAAAACCTATAGGATAACCTATGGTGATAGTTAATTTGATTCTGCTGAAAAACAGAAACTTTGCGTGCACGAATTTAGTTTTGTTAATTCACAGAAATGTGATTTTGCGTTGATTCGTTTTGCTGTAGGTCAATAGACAAATTGCACAGGACTTCCTATTTTTGTAGGATTTTTAGAGTTCCATAAGTATTCGTGGGTTACAGATTGCTACAGACTGTTCTATTTTTGATAGGTTCTGTTTTTCGCGTGTTGTTTGCTTATTTTGATGCATCTATGGATAGTATTAAGTGGTATGAACCATAGAGAACTTGAAATACAGTAGGTTTAACACCAATATAAATAAAGAATGAGTTCATTACAGTACCTTATGTGGTGGTTTTACTTTCTTTCACTAACGGAGCTTATGAGATTTCCTGTTGAGTTTTGTATTGTGAAGTTTTCAAGTTTTGGGTAAAGATTTGATGGACTATGGAATAAGGAGTGGAAATAGCCTAAGCTTGGGGATTCTCAAGTCACCCCAAGATATTCAAGAATAGCCAAAAGCCTAAGCTTGGGGATGCCCCCGGAAGGCATCCCCTCTTTCGTTTTCGTTCATTGGTAACTTTACTTGGAGCTATATTTTTATTCGCCACATGATATGTGTTTTGCTTGGAGCGTCTTGTATGATATTAGTTTTTGCTTTTTAGTTTTCCACAATCATCCTTGCTGTACACACCTTTTGGAAAGAAGCCCACTTGATTAGAATTTACTAGAATATGCTATGTGCTTCACTTATATCTTTTGAGCTTGATAGTTTTTGCTCTAGTGCTTCACTTATATCTTTTAGAGCACGGCGGTGGCTTAATTTTGTAGAAATTGCTAGTATCTCATGCTTCACTTATATTATTTTGAGAGTCTCTTAGAACAGCATGGTATTTGCTATGGTTATAAAATTGGTCCTAGAATGGTAGGCATCCAAGTTGGGTATAATAAAAACTATCATAGAAAGTGAATTGGATGCTATGATCAATTTGATACTTGATAATTGTTTTGAGATATTAGAGGTGGTAATATTAGAGTCATGCTAGTTGGGTGATTATGGATCTAAAGAATACTTGTGTTGAAGCTTGTGATTCCCATAGCATGCACGTATGGTGAACCGCTTTGTGATGAAGTTGGAGCACAATTTTATTTATTGATTGTCTTCCTTATGAGTGGCGGTCGGGGACGAGCGATGGTCTTTTCCTACCAATCTATCCCCCTAGGAGCATGTGCGTAATACTTTGTTTTTGATGACTTGTAGATTTTTGCAATAAGTACATGAGTTCTTTATGACTAATGTTGAGTCCATGGATTATACACACTCTCACCCTTCCACCATTGCTAGCCTCTCTTGTGCCGTGCAACTTTCGCCGGTACCATACACCCGCCATATACCTTCCTCAAAACAGCCACCATACCTACCTATTATGGCATTTCCATAGCCATTCCGAGATATATTGCCATGCAACTTTCCACCGTTCCGTTTATATGATGCGCATTATCATTGTAATATTCTCTTTGCATGATCATGTAGTTGACATCATATTTGTGGCATGGACACCTTCATAATTTTCATACATGTCGCTCTTGATTCATTGCATATCCCGGTACACCGCCGGAGGCATTCATATAGAGGCATATCTTGTTCTAAGTACTGAGTTGTAATCTTGAGTTGTAAGTAAATAAAAGTATGATGATCTTCATTATTAGAGCATTGTCCCAGTAAGGAAAGGATGATGGAGACTATGATTCCCCCACAAGTCGGGATGAGACTTCGGACTTTACAAGAAAAAAAAGAAAAAAAAGGCCAAAAAAGAGAAAGACCCAAAAGAAAAAAAAAGAAAAAAAAGAAAAAAAATGAGAGAAAAAGAGAGAAGGGACAATGCTACTATCCTTTTTACCACACTTGTGCTTCAAAGTAGCACCATGATCTTCATGATAGAGAGTCTCCTATGTTCACTTTCATATACTAGTGGGAATTTTTCATTATAGAACTTGGCTTGTATATTCCAATGATGGGCTTTCTCAAAATGCCCTAGGTCTTCGTGAGCAAGCGAGTTGGATGCACACCCACTTAGTTTTCTTTTGTTGAGTTTTCATACATTTATAGCTCTAGTGCATCCGTTGCATGGCAATCCCTACTCGCTCACATTGATATCTATTAATGGGCATCTCCATAGCCCGTTGATACGCCTAGTTGATGTGAGACTATCTTCTTCCTTTTTGTTTTCTCCACAACGACCATTCTATTCCACATATAGTGCTATGTCCATGGCTCACGCTCATGTATTGCGTGAAAGTTAAAAAAGTTTGAGATTTCTAAAGTATGAAACAATTGCTTGGCTTGTCATCGGGGTTGTGCATGATTAAATACTTTGTGTGATGAAGATAGAGCAACATCCAGACTATATGATTTTGTAGGGATAACTTTCTTTAGCCATGTTATTTTGAGAAGACATGATTGCTTTGATTAGTATGCTTGAAGTATTATTATTTCTTATGTCAATATGAACTTTTATTTTTGAATCATTTGGATCTGAACATTCATGCCACAATAAAGAAAATTACATTGAGAATTATGCTAGGTAGCATTCCACATCAAAAATTCAGTTTTTATCATTTACCTACTTGAGGACGAGCAGGAATTAAGCTTGGGGATGCTTGATACGTCTCCAACATATCTATAATTTTTTATTGTTCCATGCTATATATACCCGTTTTGGATGTTTATGGGCTTTACTTTACACATTTATATCATTTTGGGGACTAACCTACTAACCGGAGGCCTAGCCCGTGTTGCTGTTTTTTTGCCTATTTCAGTATTTCGAAGAAAAGAAATATCAAACAGAGTCCAAATGCAATGAAACCTTCGGGAGCGTGATTTTTGGAACGAACATCATCCAGAGGACTTGGAGTGCAAGTCAAGAAGCAGCCGGGGCGGCTACGAGGGTGGAGGGCGCACCCACCCCTACAGGGCGCGCCCCCTATCTCGTGGGCCCCTCGAGCGGCCACCGACCTACTTCTTCCTCCTATATATAGCCATGTACCCCGAGAACATCAGAACAAGCCACGAAACCTAATTCCACCGCCGCATCCTTCTGTATCTGCGAGATCCCATCTTGGAGCCTTCGTCGGCGCTCCGCTGGAGGGGGAATCGACCACGGAGGGCTTCTACATCAACACCATAGCCCCTCCGATGAGTTGTGAGTAGTTTACCACAGACCTTCGGGTCCATAGTTATTATCTAGATGGCTTATTCTCTCTTCTTGGACCTCAATACCATGTTCTCCTCGATCTTCTTGGAGATCTATTCGATGTAACTCTTTTTGCGGTGTGTTTGTCGAGATCCGATGAATTGTGGGTTTATAATCAAGTTTATCTATGAGAAATATTTGAATCTCCTCTGATTTCTTTTATGTGTGATTAAGTTATCTTTGCAAGTCTCTTCGAATTATCGGTTTGGTTTGGCCTACTAGATTGATCTTTCTTGCAATGGGAGAAGTGCTTAGCTTTGGGTTCAATCTTGCGGTGTCCTTTCCCAGTGACAGCAGGGGCAGCAAGGCACGTATTGTATTGTTGCCATCGAGGATAAAAAGATGGGGTTTATATCATATTGCATGAGTTTATCCCTCTACATCATGTCATCTTTCTTAATGCGTTACTCCGTTCTTTATGAACTTAATACTCTAGATGCATGCTGGATAGCGGTCGATGTATGGAGTAATAGTAGTAGATGCAGGCAGGAGTCGGTCTACTTGTCGCGGACGTGATGCCTATATACATGATCATGCCTAGATAATCTCATAATTATTCGCTTTTCTATCAATTGCTCGACTGTAATTTGTTCACCCACCGTAATACTTATGCTATCTTGAGAGAAGCCACTAGTGAAACCTATGGCCCCCGGGTCTATCTTTTATCATATAAGCTTTCAATCTACTTTTATTTGCATCTTTACTTTTCCAATCTATAAAATACCAAAAATATATTTATCTTATCATACTATCTCTATCATATCTCACTTTTGCAAGTGGCCGTGAAGGGATTGACAACCCCTTTATTGTGTTGGTTGCGAGTTCTTTGTTTGTTTGTGTAGGTGCGTGGGACTTTTGAGGAGATTCCTACTGGATTGATACCTTCGTTCTCAAAAACTGAGGGAAATACTTATGCTACTATTGCTGCATCACCCTTTCCTCTTCAAGGAAAACCAACGCAAGCTCAAGATGTAGAAGTAACCTATCTCGTAGTCGGTCAAAGTGATCATGGATGTCCACGCGGGCCCATGAATATATAGGCTTGTCGCCGATAACCACGCGAGGGAGTGTACCGTTTGAAGACAACCACTACATGCATATGTATGGAGGTGATGCATGCATGCATGTTTGAATACCATTTAATAACATTGATGTGGCGCGTGCTTCAACCCACTAGGGATCAAACCCTAGATCTGATGCTTTGGTACCTCATAAAGGTGGAATATTTTTTAGTGGTAGGCGATGTTTCTTTCGGTAGCTAGGTGGCTGTGGTGACTTCGTCAATTTCAGGACCCGACGACTTAATCTTTTAGAAGTGGAAATATGTGTATGCTCATAGGGATCAGTGAACGTGTTCGTGGGTGTCTACATCCATACTGTGATTTAGAAAAGACAACGCAATATCTTTGCCTCGTTTTAGAATAGATATATACTATGATGTTATCTTAGAAATGACACGTAAGATAAATGTGAAGAGAGAAAAAGCTTGTCTTCTAGCAACAATATCTCTTACCATTTGTTATAGACATGTAACTACGGGATAGTATAAGACCAGAAAATAGCCCAGTGTATATACCGTTTCACTGTTTTCTTTAGAACATATGGCATATTTAAGATAAGACTGCCTTAATAACTACTTGCAAGTCAAATTATAAGATATCTTAGATATTTTAATATAAATTACATACGTACTAAAATGGATCCACAAGCAAACTAAAACATGTCTGTATACCTCCGATTTAAAAACAAAAACATCTTACATTATCAGTGAACTTTTTTGTTTCTAAATCGTGAACAGAGGGGACAAACCAACATATGTGGATGGATGGTTAAGAAGACATCGGTATCCATAGACCACGACAGTTCTGTTGAGAGGAGAATAACTTAATATTATTGGGAGGCCAAAGCCAACATATATATGAGTACAAGAGGATGCCAAGAGACTAGAATGTAAAAGACCAAAGGTGAAATCCATGGTGGATTCACAACACTGAGTTTGGAGAGGTGAAATCCATGTTGCGCTCTAGTCTGGGCCTTCGTGAAGAAGTCTGCTAGCTGTAACTCCGAAGGCACATACTGAAGAGCAATAACATGATCCTGCACAGCAGCACGCACATAAGAAGCATCGACACCAATATGCTTGGTAAGCTCATGCTTCACATGATCCCGCGCAATACTGATAGCACCAGTACTATCTGACAAGAGGGTGGTAGGTGTAGTAACAGAAACACCAAAATCCTCCAATAACCATCGTAACCAAGTAACCTCTGCCGTCAGGAGAGCCATAGCTCGCAATTCAGCCTCTGCACTCGAATGGGAAACTGCAGTCTATTTCTTCGTCTTCCAGGCAATGAGAGAACCACCAAGAAAAACACAGTAGGCAGAAAGTGAACGGCGATCCATAGGATCACTAGCCCATGTAGCATCTTAATAGGCCTGGAGCTGTAACGAGCTGGAACAGGGAAAAAAGAGACAATGAGAGATCGTGCCACGAAGATATCGTAGAACACGAAGAAGGTGACTGTAGTGAATTGAAGTGGGAGCAGAAACAAACTGACTCAGAATATGGACGGGATAGGAGATATCTAGACGAGTGACAGCAAGATAGACAAGACTCCCGACAAGATGACGATAACGTGTCGGATCAGACAAAGGCTCACCATCAGAAGCACGACGGTGAACATTGAGCTCCACAGGAGTCTCAGCAGTGTGCTCGTCACTAACAGTCGCATGAGTAAGAAGATCCTGGATATACTTTCTTGGGAAATAAAAAAGGCATCAGAGGTGGAGGAACCCTCAATCCCAAGAAAGTAACAAAGAGGACCAAGATCAGACATAAGGAACTGCTCACTGAGACGGGCCTTGACAAAGGCAATGTACTCAGAATCATCGCAAGTGATGATCATATCATCAACATATAGAAGAAGAAGAGTGCGGCCACGAGCAGAAAGGTGAACAAACAACGCGGGATCATGAGCACTGGGTGAAAAACTAGCTGTAGTGACCACAGAGGCAAAACGCTCAAACCAAGTGTGGAGGGCTTGCTTAAGGCCATAGAGAGAGCGACGAAGACGGCAAACCATGCCATCAGGAACTGAATACCCAGGTGGTGGCTCCATATAAACCTCCTCACGCAACTCACCATTAAGAAAGGCATTCTTAACATCAAGTTGAGACACAGACCAGTGGCGAGCAGAGGCTACGGCAAGAAGTGTGCGGACAGTGGTCATATGGGCCACAGGAGCAAAAGTCTCATCGTAATCACGACCATGCTCCTGCTGAAATCCACGAGCCACAAGACGAGCTTTATAACGCTCAAGAGAACCGTCGGAGCGAGTCTTAATCTTATAGACCCACTTACAAGTTATCGGACGAACAAGGGGAGGAAGAGAAACCAGATCCCACGTGCCAGTGCGCTCAAGTGCAGCAATCTCCTCTGCCATCGCAAGCTGCCATTCAGGATGAACAAAAGCATCACGATAAGAGGTAGGCTCAACAATAGCTGAAAGACCATATTGACTAGGAGAATAGCGGTCGGGTTGAGGGCAAGGTCGAGCCCTAAGACCATAAGTCGGCTGGGACGAGGAAGACGGTGCACCAGAAGTAGATGATACGTCAGTAGATTTATCCACAACACATGAACGTCGAGTATAATGAGAAGGAAAAGTGGGACAAGAAGAAACCATCGGAGGTGATGGAGATGGGGGTGACATCGTAGGTGATGAAGGTGGGAATGACATAGGTGTTAAAGGTGGGGAGTCATGTAGCAAGGGAGGAGAGGAAACCGTAGGAGATGACGGTGTCGGATCTGTAATAGTAGGGCGAGAAGGAGGAGTAGGAATACGAGGCACGGTGAGAGGTGTATCAGGAAATGTCAGAAAGGAGATATCCTCTACAGAAAAAGTTGAAGAAGATGATCGTGGGTAGAATGGATGAGACTCATCAAAAGTCACGTCCCGTACGCATTCGACGACCAACCGGATCCCAACACCGATAACCCTTATGCGCATCACTGTAGCCTAGAAAAACACACTCGACAGACTCAGTGGTCAGTTTGTTGTGTTCTCGGGGGGCAAGGAGAACATTGCAAACACAACCAAAAAGCCGAAGCGCTGAATAATCAGGAGAACGATCAGAAAGACGTTCTAGAGGAATACCACCCTGCAGAGCAGATGAGGGTTGAATGTTTATGAGATATGTGGCAGTGGAGACAGCCTCGGCCCAAAAATGAGGCAGAAGAGAGGCGGAAATCATCATTGCATGAGCTGTCTCAAGAAGGTGACGATGTTTCCGCTCAGCCACACCATTTTGAGCGTGAGCACTAGGACAAGAGAACTGAGCAATAGTACCCTGCTCAGCAAGAAAACCATGCAACATTTTGGAGATATACTCGCTGGCAGAATCAGCACGGAACACACGAATAGGTGTAGAGAACTGAGTGTGAACCATGCCAGCAAAACGCTTATAAATAGAGAGGACCTCACTACGAGGGGACATAAAGTAAAGCCAAGTGTAACAAGAGAAATCATCTATAAAAATAATATAATATCGATGACCCCCTTTGGAAGCGAAGGGTGTCGGACCCCACACATTGGAATGTACCAGATCAAAAGGTCGATGAGACACTGACTCGCTAGTAGGATATGGTAACTGGACCTGTTTACCAAGCCTACAACCCTGACACTGTAAAGAGACATCTCCTGAGACATGCCCCAATAGACCACGACGAACTAAAGACGATAGTCGAGAACCACAAAGGTGACCAAGTCGATGATGCCATTGCTGGAAGGAGCTAGTAGCTGAAGCGACGAAGGAAGATGGATTGGCAAGTGTGGTGGCAGCGGAAGGAGCATGAAGCCAGTCTAACTCCCAAAGCCCCTGAGAATCACGGCGGCGAGGGCCAGCCCCAACCAAAGCCTTCGTGTGACGATCCTGAATAGTGTAAGAATCAACGTCAAGAATGACACGACAACCAGAATCAGTAAGCTGACTTGCGGAAAATAGGTTCATGGTAAGGCGAGGAACATGAGAGACATCTGGAACATAAAATGGAGTGCATAGAGTGCCTTGACTAGCAACAGGGAGAGGAGTACCATCAGCAGTAAGAACATTAATAGGAAACTCAAGAGATCTAAGAGAGGACAAGATAGAAGAATCAGAAGACATATGAAATGAAGCTCCAGAATCCAGAACCCATGGGGATGTACCTGACTGTGTAAACGGTGGTCGCTCAGCACTAGAAGCGCCAGTCACAGAGCCTGCAGTACCTGTTGAAGAACCCGAAGCAGCAAGTAGACGCTTAAGCTTCACAATATCCTGCTCGGTGAGGGAGACAGTAGACGACGTAGAGGAAGAACCACGAGTCCCAGAAGAAGAATTGCGCTCCCTATTACGCATATCACAATTTTTCTGGAAGCAGTCAGACGCAGGGTGACCATCCTTGTTGCAATAGCCGCAATGAGTATGAGGACGAGAGCGACCCTCACGAGAGTGTCCCTCACTACCAGGAGTGGGTAGTAGCGGCGGAGCACTGGAGCGAGAAAGCACTGATGGAGCAGCTCGAGCAGCAAGCACAGAGGGAACCTGAAGCAACCCAGCACCACGGAGGCGAGTCCCCTCAGCAGAAGCTCAGAAAAGCACCTCAGAAATAGGAACATGGCCACGAGAAAACAACTGAGCACGCTGAGGCTCAAACTCCCCACGAAGCCGCGACAGGAACTCATAGACACGCTGAAACTCCAAGTCGGACCTCACAGTCTGGCAACAGGCGCAAGTGCCACAAACAGCAGTGCGAAGGGAGTCAAGCTGGCGCCAGATAGCGGAACTCTGAGTGTAGAACTCATCAATAGTGGAGTCTCTCTGCTGAAGAGCATGCTCCTGACGTACCACAGACAAGTAAAGAGCATCACCAGAGGGCTGATAGCGCTGACGAAGACGAGTCCACATCTCAAACACAGCGCTGAGACCCATAAACTCAGAAGCAAACTGTGGTAGAACATTGGCAGTGAGGACAGCCGCTGCACGAGCATCATCATCACACCACTGAGTGTAAGCAGCCAGGTCATCACGATAAACGGAAAGAGCATCCGAATAAACCACGACCTGCTGGTCATAAGCAGCAACCGCATCATCATCAGCAATTCGGGCTGCAGCCCTATCATCATCAGAAGATTTGCGGCAAGAGCAGGTGGAGGCGACGGTGGGATAGGAGCCACAGAAGGAACCGGGCGTTGAGGACAAGGAACCTCGCCGGAAAGAACTCCCAGAGACGAAGGCCACGCATGTGAATGCGCATAAAAGTAGCAAACTCAGCATAGTTAGCCCCATCAAAAATCACCGGGCAGCGCAGAATGGCGACATAGCCCAACGAGGTCGAAGACATGGTGCGCTCTCTGTTCCTTTTTTTAACCTTCTTTTTTTTAATCAATCCCCACAACCGATCGATGAATCCAGAGTAAGTCAAACGATAGAAGCAGCGCCCGCAGCGCTCGTACACCAGAATCAGAGGAGCAAAGCTGCGGCGACCCGACCTGGGTGAGCCAAAGGCCAGCGGCGGCCGGACCAGAACGCCAGTCAGAGACGCGGAGGCGGCGGCCGGACCCGAGCGCCAGTCTGAGACGCGGCGACGGCGGCCGGTCCTCGAGCACCAGCCCGAGACACGGCGGCGGCGGCGGCCGGACCTCGAGCACCAGCCCGAGACGCGATGGCGGCGGCCTGACCTGGAAGAGCAGAAGGCCAATGGGGGATGCCGGACCTCGAGGCGGCAGGGTGCCTCGAGCAGCCGGACTTCGCTGTCTGGCGGGTAGAGACGAGACGGAGATCGGCTACGAGACGCGTCAGGAGCACTGGCACGATCTGGCAAACGGGATCGACGACAGAGCAAAGATATTGACTTCACGGAGAGGAGCAGCAGCGACTGGATCGATGAGACCAAGTCTCGATGGGATCCAACAGCCAGCTATGGATCGATGTGTGGACGCCCGCAGGAGCGGAGGAACAGAACGGGCCGGTGGGAGATTGGATCAAAAAAAAGCCTAGAGCTCTAATACCATGTTGAGACGAGAACAACTTAATATTATTGGAAGGCCAAAGCCAACATATATATGAGTACAAGAGGATGCCAAAAGACTAGAATGTAAAAGATCAAAGGACATCACTAATATAACTCTAACAAGTTCAAGTTCTAGACTTACACTGGTGCTCGTATTTTTAGCGATTTATTTCAGGCCTTCCGACAATATTGCGTTCAATATGAGTAGACGTTCCGTCAACTACGAAGGCTTTTCTGGCAACTTCGTCAAAATTAAGATTACGTATCTGCTGAATCTCCCTAAGGTACTCATAAAGATAGGATGTGCGCGCGCGTTAATAGAAATGAGGGTATATGAGCGTCGGCGTCTGTATTATGCTCAGGAAAAAAAGTGAACGCACGAAGTACTGCACATGCCCTGCACACACCTATGATCACCCCGCTTCTTCCGTTGCTCGCCAACCGTACTGATTAAGAAACTACACAGACTAGCTAAGTGTCCGTGCGTTGCCACGGATTAACAAATATTTATATACAAAGAGAAAATTCATGTGACATGAGAGTCAAAGGTCATTTCTATGGGATGATATCTCATGGTCATGATCTAGTAGATACATACATCTCGTCATTGTCTTTCTTCCACACTCCATGTCTGAGCTACCACGCGACATTCGACTTCCTTCTCCCACCATGCATGCTTTTATCTCCTATTTCTCCTACCTTTACCTTACACGACAGTACCAAGTTTCTTGTCCAACTATCATAATCTTCTCCGGTAGGGCACCCTCTTAGATTATTACTGACTTGTACATGTTGCAAATAAGATCAACGAAAATGGATACTAAATTTCTGATGAGAAATGAGAATTCAGGGCAATATCTTCCCAAGACAATAATAATTCCAAGACAATCTTTTTATACCTTCTGTCAACATTGAGACACACATTCCACACAATAAGCATGCAATGATGTTGATACTTGATTAATTGTCATTATATGTCTACAGTAAAGATAACTTTACTCAAAACCGCCTATCTTAGCCAAATCAACAAATCTCTCATTAATGCAATTTTCTTTAGAAAACAAATAATAGATTCTTTCCTATCTTAGCCAAATCAACGGATCTCTTTCATTAATGCAATTTGCTTTAGCAAACAAATAATAGATTCTTTCCTACCTTAGCCAAATCAACGGATCTCTCCCATTAATGCAATTTGCTTTAGCAAACAAATAATAGATTCTTTCCTACCTTAGCCAAATCAATGGATCTCTCCCCGGTTCGCTGGGCGCGTTTCGGTGGGTGGGCGTGGGGGTGGGGGTAATTTGATGGAAATAGACCGGTTGAAAATAGACCGGTTGAAAATAAACGGATCCTGTCTCACTCTTCACTTTCTTTACAATAAACTTCAGAATAGCAATCTTGGCGAGTGATCTCGACGGGGTTCAATCGGCGTGGCGCACCGCTGATTCTTCCAGGAGTGGGTGCTGAGAGGAAGGATCCCAAACCTCCATTGTCAATCGGCCAGAGCTGCATCGTCCTTTGGATCAGAGCGTGGACGGGATCAAGACGGTAGGGTTTGAGGAATTTGTAGGACATGAGGGTTTATGGTTGGCAGCACGAGAACTCACCCATATCTTGGCAGACGGCAGGCCCGAGGTGCGGTCGTGTTCATGCTTCGGGAGCTGCCACATGCTGTCCTCGCCGCCATCAGCGACACCACCGCCATCGCCTGTTGCCACCACTTCAGCGCCACGAGCGTGGGACCGAGGGACGAAGGGAAGGGAAGGAAATGAATTGACGTACCTATGTTTGGTATATATCACACGAGGAATCAAAACTGGATGCACGTGAAAGCATAGAGATGGGAGAGGAGGACAGAGGAAGGAAAGGGCAAGAGGAACCTGAGGATGTGCGATGAAGGAGCGATGCCAAAACATCACAAAGGGGGACCCGTAGCTCGTCACGTAGCGCGGCCGCCTCATTGCCAGCTGCCACCCCGCGCTACCGCCTCCGTGCGCAGGTTCCGTTCGTGGAGCATGAGGAGCGCATGACCTGCCTTCACCGCGGCCTGGTCCTCCCCACTATCGTGAAGCTCGCCCGCATCGCCGCCCCAATTGCTCAGGATGACGGATGAAGATCCTGCAACAGCGATGTGGGTGAGGGATGCAGCCGACGATGGAGGGATGATTTTCGTGGCTAAACCCTCCCTATCAAAATAACTACTTAAAAAAGGCAAAGATCGATGCATTAGGAAAATTAGGATTTGGAATTGATTGTCATAAAACAAAATTTTATTAATTGATAACGTGCTATCGGTACATGTCCGTTTATAACGTGTCTAGTTAGGAAACTTTGGAAAAGTTAGGAAAGTTTTTATTGTGAGGGTAAAAAAATCAATGTGAGGAGATATGGTGGTGGGATATGAGACGAAAATAAACCGGACGAAAATAAACCAGACGAAATATAACCAGACGAAAATAAACCGTGGACGCAATCCTACCAACTGCTCCATTAGGAGTAGAGATGATTATGTGAGCGTTATGCATGGCGTATGCGACTCATGTGCGCTTAGCAAATCTCGGCGAGGTCGCGTACCCAGCATTCACACCTCACGTGGTCCACTGCGCTTAGCAATTCTCACTGACTAATCATCCGTCCCTTATCTCCTTTCTTCTGGAATTCTTGAAATAAAAAAAATCACCTCCTCTCTCTCGGATTGTACTACCACTATCAGCACTCAGCGGTTGTCACTGTTCACTTAGGACTAGGAGACCCCTGCTGCACTGCCGAGCCGAGCCAAGTCACTGGACTGGAGCGAGAGTGACGTCCACCGTTTCTCTCTCCCTCATCCTCTCCCCGACACACGTCATATCGCCTCGCCACGCACAAAACCAACAGCATTTTTTTCTTCCCAGGCCCAGCCGCCTATCCACAGTTCACTACATGCTGTTCCGGAAACCGATGGGCCCGCACGTCGGCGTCGGCTGCCAGCCAAGGTACAGCTGTGCCCCGGATGAGAGGAGAGGAGAGGAGAGGAGAGATTGAGGAAACGGGAGGGAGAGAAACCAAAAAGGAAATCGAGCTGGAGATCGCCCGCTTCTGTTGACGCCACCGACGTGCGTGCGCCGAATCCCTCGCTCGCGTACTGGAGTTCACTTCCATTTCTTCTCGGCTGCAGGTTTCACTGTGGTGTGGTTAACTAGTACTCCCGTTCTTGCAGAATTATGCCCAACTGTAGCATAGATCTACGCGGCATACTCGGCTCGTTTTTGCTTGTGACAAAGAAAGGATGGATGAGAGTAGCAAGCAAAGAAACCAAGAGGAAGATAAAATCATATAAACTATACTCCAATAAATCCACATACAGTGTGAAAAAGGTTAAACCAAACCGAAAAAATCCCTCCTCTCCCTACCCGCAGATGCATCAAAACGTCCAAATCCAGATCTTGACGCGGAGCTTACACTTTGCGTCCGTCGTCGCCGACCCGCCGCCTCCGGTGGAAGACGACGACAGCCTGATTTTTGACCGGGTCGGCGCAGGCGCCGCGGCCACGATGATCGGCGCCGGGGAGGGCGCCGGCTTGGCCAGCCCCGCGCTGAAGCCACCGCACAGCACACGGACGCTGATGCGCTTCGACTTGAACTGCCCGATCTGGAAACCCACCTTGGAGTCCATCTCCACTGACATCGCATGGGACTTCTTGGATCTGAGACTGGCCGCCTGCACGGGGTCCACCGTCGCGGCCGCCGCCGAAGCCGACCCCTTGATGACCGTCGTGTTGCGGCTGGGGTGGAGGAAGCCCGGCACGGTGCCGTCCCCGATGTCCGTGCCGTCGGCCGCGAAGGCAGCCCCGATGTCGCCGTACACGAACGCGATCTTCTCGTTGGGGTTGCGCGCGGTCACTGTGAATTCGATGCGGGAGGTGACGGAGTCGGAGTCGGAGACGTTCAGCGCCGCCAGACGGAGCGACGTCACGGCGAAGGTCGGAAGCTCCGGGTGGTAAATCACGTAGAACACCCCCAACGCTATTGCTCCAAGGAACACCAGCCCCACCAACACCAGCGTCAGCCACAGGCAACACGCGCAGCACCACCCGCGCCCGCTCCGCCGACGGCCCGGTGGCGGTTGCATCGGCTTCGGTCGGTACATCGGCGGGGGCGGGACGCGACCGGGCACCATGGACGGAGGCCGAGGTGTCCCTACGCCGCCGCCGTTCGCCGTGCCGTTGGCCGACCGCAGCGCCGCCACAGGAACCGGCTTGGAGGACGGCCCGTACGCCCGGTCGCCCATTTCTTGGCCTCTGCTGCTTCTGCTTGGCTTGGGGGGAAGGAGAAGGGGAGAGTAAAAGAGACTT
>NC_041385.1:385970905-386012753 GCF_002162155.2 Triticum dicoccoides | reverse complement strand
ATATATACACTGTTATATTGTGCTAGTATGTGTTTGCTTGCTGGTCTAGGCAACCCAATTTCTATGGTCACTCGCTTTTCTTGCGAGGATTTCCTCCTTTTTATTAGTTCCTTTTCAACCTCTTTATCTTTTTGCTTTGTTATGAGTAAATTACATATATATTCTTGTTTGTGCTTTTCTTCACGTACTAATGTGCTTTGAATGATGCTCTGTTGAAATATTCGTGGTTTAAATTCAGATGCTCAAGAATATTTGGTTAGATGAAAAAATCAAGAAAGTCATTGTGTTGTTATTTGTTTTTAGGAAATTAAATGTGATTTCTTAGATCAGAAATCAATTCATAAATTTTGTATATGTGTATGCTCGTTGGGTGTGTACTTCAGGGAATTTTATTGCTCTGGAATTCTCCTATCTTGCAAGAAAATCTTGTTGAGATTCGCCAATATTGTATTGTGGTTAATTGTATCTTCAGGCACAACAATGATGCTAGGTCTATGGTTGCAATTCATGGGCCAAGGACAAGCTCGTGATGAGTTTATCTTTCGGTTATATCCTTCGGACATTCATGTTGATGAAAATTGATTATTTGTTGAGAATTTTAATTTTATTTGGCATGTGAACAATATAACTATGCTTGGAGGCGATGTTAATGATATATTTATTTATAATGAAGTGATTGATCATCTTGGGCTTTTGGAATTGTCTCTTGAGGGCGGGTCTTCTACATGGTCGAACATGTAGGATAATCCCCTTTTGGAGCAGTTTGGTTGGTTCTTCACTTCGGCCAATTGGATTTCTACTTATCCCATGACTAAGGTTCTACCTTTGGCACGTAGATCATGTGCCTTGAATGGTTTCCATTTGCACTACGATTCCTGTCGTGGACTTAACACAACAGATGCCCTAGCAAAAAGACTTAGGTGTGGAGCCATCGCCGCTAGGTTAGCTTGAAGGGGTTAAAACGGGACAAAGGACACACATAGTTTTACCCAGGTTCAGCCCCTCTCAACGAGGTAAAGGCCTACTCCTGCTTTAGGTTGTATTGCTTGGGGTTCGATTACCAGGGAGCGAATATGCTTGTTCTAGTTCTCGACTGGTTGTTTCTTTCCCCAATCCGCCACCGGGTCACCCCTTTGTACACACAGGTTGATGCTCGGCGGCTTACAGAGTCCCGGGCGGCTCATACACAACGTGTCAGGCTCGATGACTAACTAAGCTTGCCTTACAATACAAGTTACACATATGGCGGTTTATCCTCTTGGGCCTCAAGTCGCCTCTGGGTCTTGGGCCTTCAATAGTCTTGCTTCATAACCCGCCATCTTCGTCCTTGAGTCGCCAACGGTATGACCCGGCCCTTCCTGGGCGGGTCATACCCAATAGTTATATCCCCAACATTAGGTCCCAGGTTGATTTGAACTTGTTCATATCAATCAGTACTTGACTTAGCAGAATCTTTTATCATCAACTTTATGAATTTGCGGTAACCCGCCATGATGTCAGCTTCACAGAATTGCACTAACCCACCATGACGTCATCTCGCATTAATCTCACACGAGGCCCAAAAAAACATCTCAATATATCTTCATCTTTAATGAACTTCCCGAAAATCGAGGCGTCCGTGCAACTACATAATCATTTTCTGGCCTCCTCGATTCTCTCGCATGCCATCTATCCACTGCCTTATAAATAGGGGCAAGGGTCTGTTTCATTTTTTCCCTTGCCTTCTTGTCTTCGTCCTCTTCCTCGCAACGCCACACGCGCCCGAGCTCCTCCGCCGCCGTCGACCTTCTTTCACTGCACCAACTCCGGCCGCTGCATCACCCTGAACAGACCAGAGCTCCGCGGCGCACCTCCGCTGTCCATCAACGTTTGGCAAGGTCGACTTCACCTTAGAACAGATCTGTAGTTAGGGTTTTCACTTGTTCGTTGGTGTTGTTCGCCATTCCTCGTTTTCTCCTCTAGATCGAGTAATTTTTTATCTGACCATGGTAC
Source organism: Triticum dicoccoides (assembly GCF_002162155.2). Taxonomy (NCBI): domain Eukaryota; kingdom Viridiplantae; phylum Streptophyta; class Magnoliopsida; order Poales; family Poaceae; genus Triticum; species Triticum dicoccoides. The sequence goes on along the minus strand of NC_041385.1, from coordinate 386,010,761 downwards.
GAAACTTGTGCGGTAGCAACGTAGCACTCATTTTTAATATCTGAATACCTCCCCTCCATAGAAGATCTCATCTGAGCACATGAACTTTTCTGCCGCCGCCACCTTAGGTTTATAATTTTTCTTCATTTTTTGAACTGCTGCAAATCCAAAATTATAATACCAATCTGTGAAAACTGCTTGTCCAATACTTAGCAATCCTTAACTTATAGATCTGAAAACTAACCGTTGTTTGGGCGGCTTAACTGATAAAACCATAACCCGCCATGTACCATTAGTCCCCTTTTAAGCTGCCAATAGATATATCCGCATAACTCAACGCTATCCTCCGGCTTAACGCATTGCTTATTTGTAGTTCTTACCGTTGAATCAATGGCCGGCTTAACAACATAATCTTAAACCGGCAATATTTTCTTTTCAGACCTTCATCCTCAACAATGACTAAGACCATCACTTCATGCAATTGGGTAGCTTCCCGGGTCACCGAGGAGGATTTGAACGAGTTTGTGCAGACAGGCGTCTTAGCCAAAAAAGATGTCATCCACTGGAGGGTCCGAGGCATTGAAAATCCTCCTGAGCCCAAGGACGGCGAAGTAATTGTTTTTACTGATCATATGATTTGGGGGTTCACTCCGTCCGGTTCAAAATTCTTCTGTGACGTCCTACACTTTTTCTAGCTCCATCCTCAAGATATTGTGCCAAATTCCGTTTCAAACATCTGTAATTTTCAAGTGTTCTGCGAGGTGTACCTTCAACAGGAACCCGCTGTAGAACTATTCAGAGAATTTTATTACTTGAACCGGTAGACCAAATTCACAAACGGGCCTAGTCTGGAATTAGGTGGCATTTCTATTCAAAGACGAAAACAAGCCACTTTACCAGCCGCCAGACTGCCCAGCCATCCCAAAGACTGGAACCAAACTTGGTTTTATTTCCAAGAAACTTCTCCAGAAGGGGAAACCCTCTACCGCGCTATCATGCCAACTGACTTAGCAATAGATATCCTCTTCCAGAACGCATCACCACATCAGAACAGAGAAAATATATGCTCATTTTTTCAAAGATCCGAGCCTTGATGGCCAATGGTTTGAGCGGAATCAATGTAGGCCGGTGCCGAGTCGCCTGGAGAGTTTTTCCCTTAAGCCGTCGCCCCGGCTTATCTTGCGAGTACACCGGCGACTTAAAAGATCCACAACGCCACTGCGAGACTCAATTGACTGATGAGGATATCAATGAAATGACCAAGACTCTATTGAACGAGAGCTTGGCAGATTGCAGCAAAGCCGGACTGAATCCTTTCTGCACTCTCAACAAGCCGCCAGCTGTAAGTTTTGCACATAATTTCTAGTTGAATCATGTTCTCATTTAAACTGTCCTCTTATAGTCGTCTGATTTCCATAGGCCGATTCTCCTTTTTGGAAGAAGAAGCTACAGGACAAGCCGACCAAGAAGACCCAGACAAACAACAAGGCTCCTAAAAAGCCTGCCAAGAAGAAGAACAACTCCTCCGAGTTATTTAACTTAGATGATGATGATGATGATGATGATGAGTCGGAGGTAGAACTTGACTCTCTTGGCTCATTTTTTGTACATCTCATTGACAATGACCATTATCAGGATGACGCGGAGGCCAGCTAAGGATGGCAATGGGTAGGGTATGGGGCGGGTAGAGCAATACCATACCCATACCCGTGTAGTCCATGGGCACAAAATTCTACCCATACCTGTACCCACGGGTATGAAACTTTACCCGTACCCATACTCGGCGGGTACCCATACCCATTGGGTACCCAACGGGTAGATCAAATAGTACACAAGTTATTCACAATTTCACATTCATCAATATCACATTTGACAAAAAAAATATTTATCTCAACTCAGTAACAAATAGATGAGTACATAACAATTATCTCAATTCAAATTGATGATTGGTGACAACTTTAACATAGGTTCACAATCTCACGACACGCTTCACGGGTAAGGTACACATTTCAGTATAAATGGGTAGGGTATGGGTATATCCATGGGTAGAAGGCTATACCGGTGCCCTACCCATGACTTAACGGGTAGGGCATGGGTACAACCCATGGGTATAAAATTGTGCCCATACCCTGCCCATGCGGGTACGGTATCCGCGGGACCCATACCCATGGGTAAAATTGCCATCCTTAAGGCCAGATGTGCTGATGATGACGAGGTAATTGTTCTTTCCTCTGGCTCAGAACCTATGCCAAAATAGAAAAATTGACAAGCAAGCCGGAAAGTAAGGTTTTCTCATATTTTAGCTTATTTGGATCCCAACTTTATTTTGAAGAAGCAGTAACATGAAGCTTGCTGCACGACCCGAAATAGCAGAGGCGGAATTCTCTCCTCCGGCTTCCCAAATACACTAGCTCCTCGCAAGCTTCGTCCAGAGGTTTCACCAATTTCTGACTTAGCTTATCCCAAGGCGGGTCTTTTTTGACAACCTCTTAATCCTCCTGACTCAAATTACTAGGGAACATCTCATTCCTCATCCGGCGACTCAACGGGACTCACGTCCCAGTCTTCAAGACCGTGCCTGGGTAAGAATGTTAAGTCTCTGCTTTCAATCATGTACTCAATTGTCGTATTAACCCTATCTTGTGCTTTATTTACAGAGCTATGGCAAAGCCCATCAAAAAGTTGAAGGTGACCAAAACAGCTGAAACCCTTAATGAACCGGAGAAGCAATCAACAGAAACTTCTCCCCAAGCCGCTGAGGCCAGCAATGATGATCCGCCACCAGAAGAGCACAACGTCACCATCGATCATATGGATGTTGACCCGACCACTATCAAGCCACCAAGTCCCATCAAGCCTACTGAAGAAAAGGTTGATGATGTTTTCATTACTGGATTGGTTACATGGCACCGGGCAACCCCACTGTCTTGTCAAAGTTAAGTGCTAAGGATGAAATCTTCGCTACTGACAAAGGCAATTGGTCGGTAAATTGGAATGCTATGCCCAATATAGCGCCCAAGAGATCCACTCTGGGTATCTAAAGCGTCTGCACACAAGCCGTGACTTTGAGGCCGGCTTAGTCAATCTCATGAAGGAACATTTTGAGGGAAACACTAGTCTTCTTCATATAAATATACTTCTATCAGCCGCCAAGTCTACTGGATATGATAGAATTGAATGTACGGTAGACTTTAAATAGCCTTATAGATATGTAGATCAAAACAAGTAGCCCCCAAGGGCCGCTTGAACTGTGAAGATAAGCCAGGACTTCGAATATTAGTGAGCAACTTTGCACCTGTAGCCCCCAAGGGCCGGCTTAATCAGCATGGATAAGCCGGGACTTATCAACATAATTGTCACTAAAATCCAAATATGTAGCCCCTATGAGTCGGCTATAGTCATAATAGTATAGCTGGGTCATCATAGAATTGTCTTCAAAAAGAGCAATGTGCATTAGCCCCCAAGTGCCAAGTGAAATACTTGTATTGTACTTGGGACTTTTAAGTGATTGTAATACCGCCTATCGTTTGCATACTACAAGCTGAACTCAATGTGAAAGAATCCCAAGTCGCCGATCTTCAGGAAAATATCAAGTCTCAACAATCTGAAACTTCCAAGGCCAAATCAGAATTGACAATCGCCTTGGAAGAGATGGAGAAGTTGAAAAAGGAATTCAAGGCTGACGGGACAAACTAGGAGACTGAAAAGACAACTCTGTTGAAAAGAGAAGAAGAAGCAGAAGCGGCCCTTAAGCCGGTGGCTAAAGAGCTTTCTGGCTTAAAGCATCAAACTAATACCATGACAACTGCCATCTTTGGTAAGTAACACTATCTCAATCTGTCACCATAAATGCATTTGAATAATCATTCATCGAGCTTATCAATTTATTTGGTAATGCAGGTGTCGGTGTCAAAACCGGCGGGTCTCGGGTAGGGGGTCCTGAACTGTGCGTCTAAGGCTAATGGTAACATGAGGCGGGGGACACAATGTTTACCCAGGTTCGGGCCCTCTCGATGGAGGTAATACCCTACTTCCTGCTTGATTGATCTTGATGATATGAGTATTACAAGAGTTGATCTACCACGAGATCGTAGAGGCTAAACCCTAGAAGCTAGCCTATGATTATGATTGTTGTTGTCCTATGGACTAAACCCTCTGGTTTATATAGACGCCGGAGGGGGCTAGGGTTACACAGAGTCGGTTACAGAGAAGGAGATCTACATATCTGAATTGCCAAGCTTGCCTTCCACGCAAAGGAGAGTCCCACCCGGACACGGGATGAAGTCTTCAATCTTGTATCTTCATAGTCCAACAGTCCGGCCAAAGTATATAGTCCGGCTGTCTGAGGACCCCCTAATCCAGGACTCCCTCAGTAGCCCTTGAACCAGGCTTCAATGAGGATGCGTCCGGCGCGCAGATTGTCTTCGGCATTGCAAGGCGAGTTCTTCTCCAAATCCAGAGTACCTGTTGTGACGAGTAGTGTCCGGCTTCCCATTAATGTTGCACTCCTTGGCTTCTGTACCTTAATAATGGCAGTCTCCACGTGTCGAGCGAATGCGAGAAGTCGGGGCATTTTTACATTTTTCCACCCTAACCATGTTAGTAAATCGTCTATTTAAAGAGACGGGGATCCTCAGATCCAAATCACACCATCTTCCCCAAGTGAGGAATTACCAGAGCGCGCCCGAAAAAACCATCCCATCATGGCTGGCCAACGCAGCTCCTCCTCTCGCTCCCACAGCACCAAGCCAGGTGATTGGGTGAAGTGCACTGTCCCCCATGGCCGATTGGTGGAGTTGCAGACCCAGGGGTTTCTTCCGCCTGCATATATGGTCCCCGTCCGAGCCGGATTAGCCACTTACAATGGCGCTGAGCAAGCACAGAGTTTCCCCAACGCATCCAGGGGGGAGCGAGTATGCCTTGTCCCTTACTTGCTGAGGGTCCTCGGATTTCCAATCCATCCGTTCCTCTGTGGGCTCCTGGAGTACTACGGCCTCCAGCTGCATAACTTCACTCCGGCCTCCATGATAAGTCTCCAACGTATCTATAACTTATGAAGCATTCATGCTATTTTATTATCTGTTTTGAATGTTTATGGGCTTTATTATACACTTTTATATTATTTTTGGGACTAACCTATTAACCGGAGGCCCAGCCCATATTGTTTTTTTCTTGCCTATTTCAGTGTTTCGAAGAAAAGGAATATCAAATGGAGTCCAAACGGAATAAAACCTTCGGGAGCGTGATTTTTGTAACAAACGTGATCCAGGAGACTTGGTGTTGAAGGCAAGGAAGCTTCGAGGTGGCCACGAGGGCGGGGGCGCTCCCACCCCTGGGCGCGCCCCCTGTCTCGTGGGCCCCTCGAGGCTCCCCCGACCGACTTCTTTCGCCTATATATTCCCATATAGCCTAAAACCATCGAACAACAAGATAGATCGGGAGTTCCGCCGCCGCAGGCCTCTGTAGCCACCAAAAACCTCTCAGGAGCCCATTCTGGCACCCTGCCGGAGGGGGGATCCCTCACCGGTGGCCACCTTCATCATCCCGGCGCTCTCCATGATGAGGAGGGAGTAGTTCACCCTCGGGGCTCAGGGTATGTACCAATAGCTATGTGTTTGATCTCTCTCTCTCTCTCGTGTTCTTGACTTCACACGGTCTTGATGTATCATGATCTTTGCTATTATAGTTGGATCTTATGATGTTTCTCCCCCTCTACTCTCTTGTGATGAATTGATTTTTCCCTTTGAAGTTATCTTGTCGGATTGAGTCTTTAAGGATTTGAGAACACTTGATGTATGTCTTGCCGTGCTTATCTGTGGTGACAATGGAATATTCATGTGATCCACTTGATGTATGTTTTGGTGATCAACTTGCGGGTTCTGCCCATGAACCTATGCATAGGGGTTGGCACACGTTTTTGTCTTGACTCTCCGCTAGAAACTTTGGGGCACTCTTTGAAGTACTTTGTGTTGGTTGAATAGATGAATCTGAGATTGTGTGATGCATATCGTATAATCATGCCCATGGATACTTGAGGTGACAATGGAGTATCTTGGTGACATTAGGGTTTTGGTTGATTTGTGTCTTAAGGTGTTATTCTAGTATGAACTCTATGATAGATTGAACGGAAAGAATAGCTTCATGTAATTTTACTACGGACTCTTGAATAGATAGAACAGAAAGGATAACTTTGAGGTGGTTTCGTACCCTACCATAATCTCTTTGTTTAGTCTCCGCTATTAGTGGCTTTGGAGTGACTCTTTGTTGGATGTTGAGGGATTGTTATATGATCTATCTATGGTATTATTGTTGAGAGAACTTGCACTAGTGAAAGTATGAACCTTATGCCTTGTTTCCTACCATTGCAATACCGTTTAGGCTCACTTTTATCATTAGTTACCTTGCTGTTTTTATATTTTCAGATTACAAAAACCTATATCTACCATCCATATTGCACTTGTATCACCATCTCTTCGCCGAACTAGTGCACCTATACAATCTACCATTGTATTGGGTGTGTTGAGGACACAAGAGACTCTTTTTTATTTGGTTGCAGGGTTGTTTGAGAGAGACCATCTTCATCCTACGCGTCCCACGGATTGATAAACCTTAGGTCATCCACTTGAGGGAAATTTGCTACTGTCCTACAAACCTGTGCACTTGCAGGCCCAACAACGTCTATAAGAAGAAGGTTGTGTAGTAGACATCAAGCTCTTTTCTGGCGCCGTTGCCGGGGAGGCTAGGTAAGCGGCACTCACACCCCGTCAACTAAGCTCTTTTCTGGCACCGTTGCCGGGGAGGTGAGTGCTTGAAGGTATATCTCTAGATCTTGCAATCGAATCTTTTTGTTTCTTGTTTTATCACTAGTTTAGTTTATAAAAGAAAACTACAAAAAATGGAATTGAGTTTATCTCATACACTTCATCTTTTTAATATCTTTTGTGAGTACGATGAAAAAGGAAATTTGTGCTCAATTGCTAGAAGAAGAATGCATTAAAATGTTTGGTACTAGATCTTTGAATGATGAGCATGATTGCAATGTTATTAGTATGAATTCCTTGAATATCCATGATGCTAATGATATGCAAAGCCACAAGCTTGGGGAAGCTATGTTTTATGAAGATGATATTTTTGTCCCCCAAGTTTTGATATGCAAAGTTGTTATGATGATAGCATGCCTCTTATCTATGATGATTATATTGATGAAAGTGGGTTTGGAAGAGTGTCAACTTTAGGAAGTAGTGATCCCACTATTTTGGAGGATGTTGAACCTTATTGTGATGAATATGAAAGTGGATTTGGAAGAGTGTCAACTTTATTTAGTGATGATTCCACTATATTGGAAGAGGTTTCAATCGATTATGATGAGAACGAAGTTGCTACTTATGATGATTATTGTGATGAAACTTATGCTATAAAAAGTAGTGATGATTATATTTATAAAACTTGTCATGATTATGATCACCCTTTTAATGTGGAAACAATTTATAGTATTCAAGTCTCTTATGATACTCCCACTTCTCCGAATGAGAAGAATTATGCTTATGTGGAGAGTAGTAAATTTTCTATGCAAGTAGATCATGAAAAGAATGCTTTAGGTGCTGGTTATATTGTTGAATTCATTCATGATGCTACTGAAAATTATTATGAGGAAGGACCATATGTTTGTAGGAATTGCAATAATATCAAGTTTCCTCTCTATGTGTTGAAAATTTTGAAGCTATGCTTGTTTCACCTTCCTATGCTAGTTGATTATTGTTCCCATAAGTTGTTTGTTCACAAAATCCCTATGCATAGGAAGTGGGTTAGACTTAAATGTGCTAGTATTATGCTTCATGATGCTCCCGCCATGTTTCAATTCTTATCTTTTATGTGAGCATCATTGTCATCATCATGCCTAGCTAGAAAGGCATTAAAGAAAAGCGCTTGTTGGGAGACAACCCAATATTTATCCTTACTGTTTTTGTGTGTCCACATGATTATGCTACTTTAGTAATCATGTTTTATAGTTTTTTTTCAATAAAGTGCCAAGTAAGACCTTTAGGATAGTTTACGGTGATAGTTGTGTTGATCCTGCTGAAAATCAGAAACTTTTGCACCCAGTAAATTAGTTTTGATAATTCAAAAAAACGTGCTTTTGATCTGATTCTTCTTGATATGGATTGTTACACAAATTTCTTAGTATTTACTAATTTGGTATGATGTTTGGAGTTTCATAAGTATACGTTTGATACAGATTACTACAGACTGTTCTGTTTTTGACAGATTCTGTTTTCTATGTGTTGTTTGCTTATTTTGATGAATCTATGAGTAGTATCGGAGGGTATGAACCATAGAGAAGTTGGAATACAGTATATATTACACCAATATGAATTTAGAATGAGTTCATTACAGTACCTAAGTGGTGGTTTTATTTTCTTATACTAACGGAGCTTACGAGTTCTCCGTTGAGTTTTGTGTTGTGAAGTTTCCAAGTTTTAGGTAAAGATTCGATGGACTATGGAATAAGGAGTGGCAAGAGCCTAAGATTGGGGATGCCCAAGGCAACCCAAGGTAATATTCAAGGACAACCAAGAGCCTAAGCTTGGGGATGCCCCGGATGGCATCCCCTCTTTCGTCTTCGTTCATCGGTAACTTTACTTGGAGCTATATTTTTATTCACCACATGATATGTGTTTTGCTTGGAGCGTCATTTTATTTTGTTAGTATTTGCTTTCTGTTATTTAGAATAATTTTTTGTATCTTTATTTTCATAAAAATGCCAAGGATAGCCTTTACCATGCTTATTTTGCTAGTATACATGTTGCTGTTTGAAAACAGAAAGTTTACCGCTGTTGCAAAAATTCCCTAGAAAAGTCAGAGAATAGTATAATGTTTAAACTTTTTGCATTTTGAGCTCTGATAAATCTTCTACACTAATGTATTTTTCTCATAATTTTTGGAGTTAGGGAAGTATGATGAATCTTGCATTTTTTTACAGACTGTACTGTTTTGGCAGACTGCTGTTATGTTTGCATTGTTTGAATATGTTTGCTTGTTTAATGATTCTATTTAAGGATAGGAATATTAAATATGCAGAGGAATTTAGTATACAATGTTGAATAATAATTTTAATGATTTGTTACAGTAGAAAATGATAAGGTTTTGCATTGGTTTATACTAACCTATCTCACGAGTTCTTGTTGAGTTTGGTGTAGATGAAGCTTTTGATAAAAAGAGAAACCATGATATGAGAGGAATTAAGGAGACACAAAAGTTCAAGCTTGGGGATTCACAAGGCACCCCAAGATAATATTTCAAGAAGTCTCAAGCATCTAAGCTTGGGGATGCCCCGTTAGGCATCCCAACTTTCTTCTTCAACAACTATCGGTTAGTATCGGTTGAACCTAAGTTTTTGCTTCTTCACATGAGGTATGCTATCCTTGCAATGTCATTTTATCTTGCTTTGCTTGCTGTTTGAATAAAGTACTTAAGATCTGAAATTCTTAAATGAGAGAGAGTCTTCACATAGTTACATAATTATTTAGCTACTCATTGATCTTCACTTATACCTTTTTGGAGTAGTTTGTCATTTACTCATGTGCTTCACTTATATCCTGTGAGTAAATGGTTGAATGAGTTGAATGTCATAAATCTGAAATTATATATGTTTCATTTGCTTATCCCATGGGGAGTAATGACTTCACATCTAAGAAGTAGAGGTTGTAAATTTATTGAAGGTTAGCAAGCATTGTATTGGTCACTTGAACAATTCATGAAAGAATATTGAAGGAAGAGAGATTTCACATAAATATACTATCCTAGACATCTTTTATAATTGTGAGCACTCATTAATTATGACATGCTAAAGAGTTAATGTTGGATAAGGAAGACAACGTAATGGGTTATGTTTTCTCACATCTCAGTTAAAGTATATTGTCATGGATCATTCAAACATGTTGAGCTTGCCTTTCCCCCTCATGCTAGCCAAATTTCCTTGCACCAAGTAGAGATACTACTTGTGCTTCCAAATATCCTTAAACCCAGTTTTGCCATGAGAGTCCACCATACCTACCTATGGATTGAGTAAGATCCTTCAAGTAAGTTGTCATCAGTGCAAGCAATAAAAATTGCTCTCTAAATATGTATGATCTATTAGTGTGAAGAAAATAAGCTTTGTACGATCTTGTTATGGAAGCAATAAAAGCGACGGACTGCATAATAAAGGTCCATATACAAGTGGCAATACAAAGTGACGTTCTTTTGCACTAAGATTTTGTGCATCCAATCCTAAAAGCGCATGACAACCTTTGCTTCTCTCTGCGAAGGGCCTATCTTTTACTTTATGTCTTTTACTTTATGCAAGAGTCAAGGTGATCTTCACCTTTCCCTTTTTCATTTTATCCTTTGGCAAGCGCCTCGTGTTGGAAAGATCCTGATATATATATCCAATTGGATGTAAGTTAGCATGAACTATTATTGTTGACATCACCCAAAGGTGAATACGTTGGGAGGCAACACTATAAGCCCCTATCTTTCTCAGTGTCCCATTAAAACTTCATAACCATAAGTATTGCGTGAGTGTTAGCAATTGTAGAAGACTATATGATAGTTCAGTATGTGGAGTTTGCAAAATCAAAGCTCTGACATAGACCCTTCCTGAAAATAGGATGAATTGTAATTGTTTGATGACTGAGAATGAAGTTGGCTAGTTTTCAAGAAAGTTTATTTTATGCTTTAACATGTGAATAGCTTGTTACTTGATCTTGAGAAGTTTTATGAGATGAACTACTGTTATGACATATAATCATGCTAGGAAAGGTGACTGAAATTATCATTGATCAAACTTGTGCACCTTCTAGCATTCACACTTCATAAATTCTTTCTTTTATCATTTACCTACTCGAGTTCGAGCAGGAATTAATCTTGGGGATGCTGATACGTCTCCAACGTATCTATAATTTATGAAGCATTCATGCTATTTTATTATCTGTTTTGAATGTTTATGGGCTTTATTATACACTTTTATATTATTTTTGAGACTAACCTATTAACCGGAGGCCCAACCCATATTGTTGTTTTCTTGCCTATTTTAGTGTTTCGAAGAAAAGGAATATCAAACGGAGTCCAAACGGAATGAAACCTTCGGGAGCGTGATTTTTGGAACAAACGCGACCCAGGAGACTTGGAGTTGAAGGCAAGGAAGCTTTGAGGTGGCCACGAGGGTGGGGGGTGCACCTCCCCCCTGGGCGTGCCCCCTATCTCGTGGGCCCCTCGAGGCTCCCCCGACCGACTTCTTTCGCCTATATATTCCCATATAGCATAAAACCATCGAACAACAAGATAGATCAGGATTTCCACCGCCGCAAGCCTCTATAGCCACCAAAAACCTCTCAGGAGCCTGTCCTGGCACCCTGCCGGAGGGGGGGGGGATCCCTCACCGGTGGTCATCTTCATCATCCCGACGCTCTCCATGACGAGGAGGGAGTAGTTCACCCTCGGGGCTGAGGGTATGTACCAGTAGCTATGTGTTTGATCTCTCTCTCTCTCTCCCTCTCTCTCGTGTTCTTGACTTTGCACGATCTTGATGTATCGCGAGCTTTGCTATTATAGTTGGATCTTATGATGTTTCTCCCCCTCTACTCTCTTGTGATGAATTGAGTTTTCCCTTTGAAGTTATCTTGTCGGATTGAGTCTTTAAGGATTTGAGAACACTTGATGTATGTCTTGCCGTGCTTATCTGTGGTGACAATGGGATATTCACGTGATCCACTTGATGTATGTTTTGGTGATCAACTTGCGGGTTCCGCCCATGAACCTATGCATAGGGGTTGGCACACGTTTTCGTCTTGACTCTCTGGTAGAAACTCTGGGGCACTCTTTGAAGTACTTTGTGTTGGTTGAATAGATGAATATGAGATTGTGTGATGCATATCATATAATCATGCCCATGGACACTTGAGGTGACAATGGAGTATCTAGGTGACATTAGGGTTTTGGTTGATTTGTGTCTTAAGGTGTTATTCTAGTATGAACTCTATAATTGATTGAACGGAAAGAATAGCTTCATGTTATTTTACTATGGACTCTTGAATAGATAGAACAGAAAGGATAACTTTGAGGTGGTTTCGTACCCTACCATAATCTCTTCGTTTGTTCTCCGCTACTAGTGGCTTTGGAGTGACTCCTTGTTGCATGTTGAGGGATTGTTATATGATCTATCTATGTTATTATTGTTGAGAGAACTTGCACTAGTGAAAGTATGAACCTTATGCCTTGTTTCCTACCACTGCAATACCGTTTACGCTCACTTTTATCATTAGTTACCTTGCTGTTTTTATATTTTCAGATTACAAAAACCTATATCTACCATCCATATTGCACTTGTATCACCATCTCTTCGCCGAACTAGTGCACCTATACAATCTACCATTGTATTGGGTGTGTTGGGGACATAAGAGACTCTTTGTTATTTGGTTGCAGGGTTGTTTAAGAGAGACCATCTTCATCCTACGCGTCCCATGGATTGATAAACCTTAGGTCATCCACTTGAGGGAAATTTGCTACTGTCCTACAAACCTGTGCACTTGCAGGCCCAACAACGTCTACAAGAAGAAGGTTGTGTAGTAGACATCACTCCATTCTACACATCGCAGGCTATGTCGCCCTTTGCGAGCTATTTCTGGGTTGCAAAGCTCATTTCGAGCTATGGATGAGGCTATTCTGCCTCGTCTCCCGCACTCAGGGCGGATCAATATATCAAGTGGGTGGAGGCGAAATATGGCGCGTCGCCGGTACTGTGACGCCCGGATAATTAAGCTACAGTAATTCTCTGCTAATGGTGCCACGTCACTTCTATTACTGTTGCTACTCTCACGTTAGTTCGAAATCGATTCAAATTCAAATTCAAAATCAAGCAAACAATAAAAGTTTTCAAATATTAAAACTAAAATGTTCGGAGTGAACCAAATATTGCATAGGTAATTATGGTGGAGAAACCACAAATTTTATAAAATGTTTAAAGGCTCTAAACTAATTAAAATAGCAGCTATGACAATTAATTAAATGCCTTTTAAAAATAATAATAATGCAAACTATTTTAATTAGGTGTCAAACTTTTGGGGCAGTAGAATAAATTATAACATTAAATTAGGAGTTGCATTTATATTTTATAAAACAGAAATTAAAAGAAAATAGATAAAGAAAAGAAAACAGAAAACAAAGCTAAAAAAAAGAGAAAGCAAACCCCCCCACTGGGCTTCGGCCCAGCAGGCCACAACCCCACCGGGCCAACCCACCAGGCCCAGCCGGCCACTCCCCCACTCCTCCTTATCTCCTCACCCACCGAAACCCTCACCCGATCCCCACTCCCCCCACTCTCCCCTCACTTCCCCGATCTAGATCGAGATCGGGGCGACCACGCACCCGACCCTGTCGATGCCACCGCCCCGGATCGCTGACGCCTGCCGTCGTCGTTGCCTCCTCGCCCTCCTCTCCTCGCGCGACATCCACCTGAAGCCGAGGCCGCGCCTCATCGCTGCCCCGACCCCATCGCCTCGTTGCCTCGCTGACGCCGCCTGGAGCCCGAGCCGCCGGACGACCACGTCGAACTACCTCACCGGCCTGCTTCCTCCACCCCACCGGTCTGCCTCCTCCGACGCGTCGTCTCCACCTCCTCCTCGCGCCCCGTTGCCATGGACCCTACGAACCCCTGTGAGGCCTCGCCCCTCTCCACTCCCCTCTGCTCCCTACGCCCGTGGTCGCCGCACTGACCGCGCCCGCGGTCACCCCCGACGCCTCTCTACGCCTGCGTCCCCGTCCCGGCCAGCCACCGCATCACCGCGGCCCTGTCTCGCCCGCGCCGCCCCGTTCCTCCCCGCGGACGCCAACCCCGACCGCGCCTGATTCGCGCACGCCTTGTCCCCCCTCCCCGCTCGCCGCCGCCGGGGCTTTCTCCGGTCGCCGCCGCACCGGCCTGATCCCGTTTTCCCCCGTGCCTCCCAGGCCGCCAACGTCGTGGCCGCGCTCACCTCGCGCCCACTGTCACCGCTCCGATGCCGCCCTGCTCCCTCTATGCCCCGAGCGGCCACTGCCGCAGTGCCCCCCCCCCTTGCGGCCACTGCACCTCCCGCTCGCCGGTCCGGTCGGCACCTCCGGCCGGGCACTTGGCCGCCGGCGCCCCACCGGCGCCGCGCCCGCACAGGCAAAGCCTGTAACCCAGATGGGCTAGCGCCCCAGCGCCCGCTAGCAACCGCCCTGCGATGGCCCTCTAGGTCACTGACTAGGGGGCCCCACCCCTCGGAATGCAAATTAAAAAAAAGATTAAAAAAAGATTTAATAAAAGAAGTAAATAAATAAATAATAATTAAATTGTTAATTAATTAAATAATTAATTAACTTAATTGATCCTGATTAGATTAACCTAATCACCTAGTTTAGTTAATTAATCTGTTAGGATAGTTAACAGTCAATGACATGCGGGACCCACACGTTAGTTGACCAGTCAACACCTCTGTTGACTGCTGACGTCATGCTGACGCCAGCAAACACTGTTTTGGATAATGTTGATTTAAATGAATTAAATAAAAATCAGAAAATGATTTAAATCTTTAGAAAATCATATCTTTTAATCCATAACTCGGATGAAAATACTTTCTACATGAAAGTTACTCTGAACGACGAGACGAATCCGGATACGCAGTCCGTTCGTCCGCCACACACCCCTAACCTATCGAACTCGCAACTTTCCCCCTCCGGCTCCTCTGCCCGAAAACATGAAACACCGGGGATATTTTCCCGGATGTTTCCCCCCTTAACCGGCATCACCTCATACCACGTTAGGTCACGCCTAGCATCGTTACTTGTCTTGTCATGCATCGATATGCATCTGTTTACATGGTATTCATTGTTTCTTCCCCCCTCTTCTCTCCGGTAGACTACGAGACCGACGCTGCTGCTGCCCAGTTCGACTACGGAGTTGACGACCCCTCTCTCTTGCCAGAGCAACCAGGCAAGCCCCCCCTTGATCACCAGATGTCGCCTATTCTACTCTATACTACTTGCATTAGAGTAGTGTAGCATGTTACTGCTTTCCGTTATACCTATCCTGATGCATAGCCTGTCCTTGTTACTACCGTTGATACCTTTACCTGCAATCCTATATGCTTAGTATAGGATGCTAGAGTTCCATCAGTGGCCCTACATTCTTGTCCGTCTGCCATGCTATACTATCGGGCCGTGATCACTCGGGAGGTGATCACGGGTATATACTATATACTTTATACATGATACATGTGGAGACTAAAGTCGGGTCGGCTGGTGGAGCACCCGCGAGTGGATCTTTGAGGCGGAGCGGCAGGGCAGGTTGAGACCGCCTAGGAGAGAGGTGGGCCTGGCCCTGTTCGGCGTTCGCGGATACTTAACACGCTTAACGAGATCTTGGTATTTGATCTGAGTTGGCTACGAGCCTATACGCACTAACCATCTACGCGGGAGTAGTTATGGGTATCCCGACGTCGTGGTATCAGCCGAAGCACTTCAGACGTCAGCGACGGAGCGGCGCGTGCCGAATTGGACTGGAACGCCACTAGGCTAGGTCTGCTTTCGGCCGCCCACGCAACGTGCAGGTGTGCTCAGGGCGATGGGCCCAGACCCCTGCGCGCTTAGGTTTAGACCGGCGTGCTGGCCTCTCTGTTGTGCCTAGGTGGGGCTGCGACATGTTGATCTTCTGCGGCCGGGCATGACCCAGGAAAGTGTGTCCGGCCAAATGGGATCAAGCGTGCTGGGTAAGTTGGTGCACCCCTGTAGGGAAGTTAATCTATTCGAATAGCTGTGATCTTCGGTAACAGGACGACTTGGAGTTGTACCTTGACCTTATGACAACTAGAACCGGATACTTAATAAAACACACCCTTCCAAGTTCCACAGACAACCCGGTGATCGCTTTTCCACAGGGCGACGAGGGGAGGATCGCCGGGTAGGATTATGCTATGCGATGCTACTTGGAGATGCTACCTGGAGATGCTACTTGGAGATGCTACTTGGAGGACTTCAATCTACTTTCTTCTACACGCTGCAAGATGGAGGCTGCCAGAAGCGTAGTCTTCGACAGGATTAGCTATACCCCTCTTATTCTGGCATTCTGCAGTTCAGTCCACTGATATGGCCCTTTACACATATACCCATGCATATGTAGTGTAGCTCCTTGCTTGCGAGTACTTTGGATGAGTACTCACGGTTGCTTTCTTCCCCCTTTTCCCCCTTTCCTTTCTTTCTGGTTGTCGCAACCAGATGCTGGAGTCCAGGAGCCAGACGCCACCGTCGACGACGACCCCTACTACACCGGAGGTGCCTACTACTACGTGCAGCCCGCTGACGACGACCAGGAGTAGTTTAGGAGGATCCCAGGCAGGAGGCCTGCGCCTCTTTCGATCTGTATCCCAGTTTGTGCTAGCCTTCTTAAGGCAAACTTGTTTAACTTATGTCTGTACTCAGATATTGTTGCTTCCGCTGACTCGTCTATGATCGAGCTCTTGTATTCGAGCCTTCGAGGCCCCTGGCTTGTAATATGATGCTTGTATGACTTATTTTATTTGTAGAGTTGTGTTGTGATATCTTCCCGTGAGTCCCTGATCTTGATCGTACATATTTGCGTGTATGATTAGTGTATGATTAAATCGGGGGCGTCACAAGTTGGTATCAGAGCCGACTGCCTGTAGGAATCCCCCTTTCCAACTCCTTGGTCGAAGTTGAGTCTAGTCGATGAAAATTGTTTTACTAACTTGGCTGTGCGGCCCATGGGCCCACGTCGCCAATTGGGTGGTATTAGGATCTTTTACTCCTCGTCTATACTCTGGGACTCTGATCTCTCTTCTATTCGGGTTTAATGAATTTTACTAAATCTAACATTAGGATCTCGTGATCACTTTCACCCGAAGAGCCCCTTATTACCAATGATCGTCGGCTGCACCAGAAGATTTTGAAGATACTCTCTGATGTTCTCTCGAGACTCTGTGTCCGTCGCATTTGCAATTCCCTACCACCGAAATATCCTTATGGATAACTACCTACATTGCCGTTCATACCTTCATCCTCAGTTGCTCTTGTTATTACAAGATGCCCTAAATTGCTCCCCGTTGTTCCGAAAATCCTTTAAGCTTACTGCCTTGCAGTTCTTTACCACATGAATATCCCTATTGAAAATTCCTTGCACTTATTGAGTATCTGTTCATCCCCCGTTGTTCGTATGCTTCATAAGATACTCTGAAATACTATCCGACCTTCTGAGCATCCTCTTCAAACTATTGCTCTATCATGCTTGTCTACTTGCATGATGGATGCTTTCCATATGTCTGGCAATATTCGTTAGTATCCTTAGGCATCGTCATTTTGATCCTTTTGATTCAACATGAGTGCCAATGCACGCAATCATCAGTTGATCCTTTTAAATTATCTTTCCGGTCAGGCGTCATTTTAAACATGAGCTGGTTCTCAACCAATCCAAATGCCGTCGATAGTACCCCTAAGGCTATTCAACTTATCCACCCCTAATCAGAACATTGCTTCTGTTCCCTTAATTTGGAAATCATAATTCCTTTGCATTTGAGCTCTGGATTAGACAGTTGTTTCTATAATCCAATGGCCTTGCATCGTTACTTCCTCTGATTGTGTGCCGTTGCTCACATCAGCTCTGTTATGGACCGACAGATCCTTTAATGGATTTTATCCGACATTTTCCTTCATATTCAATAACCTTGTGAGCCTTTCCTCTGATACATAATGCCTTTGGTAAATTGTATCCTCTGCTTTCTCAACCATGCTCTGCCTTCGAGCTTGAGTTAATTATTTCTAAAGATTCTGGTATATGATTCCAAGAAGCCCCTATGGGTTGAACATATGCCTTCACTAAACCGTGTGAACCCAAAAGTTTTCACGAATCATACTCTTCTGGTGCTTCGCCAGATAAAATTTCAACACTGCAACTTCATCGAACGTGAGAAGTGAATGAAAGGTTATGCATTGGAGAAGTGGGAGTCGACCTTGAACTTGTGTTCATGCCCATGGACACGATGTAGATCTTATCATTACAGCTTCTCTTAAATTAATTATTCCTTTGGTATAAGTTCATCTTATATCAGGGATCTGGCCTTTTGCAATCGTGGTTCCGACCATGTTCTCTTTTAAATACCATTTCTCATGCAAGTTTTAACACTTGTCTTCTGTAGAGCAATACCCCCCGTCCAACCTCTACTTTGATATGTCATCGAGTATTACCCCCCTGGTATCTCGAGATTATCTTGGAACTGCATAACTTCTTATGAGTTCTTCATCAAGTGCTACCTTCCCACTGATTCCAATTTTTCACGGGCTCTAAGTTATTAAACACTCAAAGACACCGATAACTAAACCGAGTCCGCTCTACGGTTCAATAACTCTTCAGTAAGCTTCTATAAGTACGAGTTTGTACCCGATCACGCCATTCCTAGCCTGTTTGGCTATATCATTGTCGTGATGATCTTAACTGTGCAACCCGGCCCTTATTCTCGGAGCACCAATTTGCGACGATAGCTAAGCTTACGTCGATTTTCCTCGTCATACCCTTTCACCTTAAACAACAAGCTTGAGTTCGAGTTTGTGTCGTAACTGTGGATCCAATAACCTCTTGCTTCACCATTCCTTTGACTTGATGTCGTCGCTGATTGATTACGTCTGCATGAAATCTCTCGACAATTGTGTCGTGATCATCATCAACCTTATGAGCTCTTCCAGAAATTCAAATGAATTCATGATGGGTAATACCATCCTTGCCCCTCGATGATTCATGTTCTCATCGACCACTTTATTGCCTTCCGTCCAACACAACTTGTTCGTGTTTTGTGTAAACCTTGAGATCCCTGCTACCCAGCAGTTGATCTTCCTTACCTCGGAAGTATTACCATCTCTTTTTGTCAAGAATGTGGTGAGAATTTCACCACCTCTTAAGAATTCTTGATATCATAATACTTCTTGCCATCTTCGTTCATTCCTTGGTCCCCGTATTGTTTTCAACCGGAATACCGACAATTGAGCTATGACGTGTGAATTCAAAACTTCTAGCAACCCTATTGCTTTGAAGTGAATGGGCGATAGTTCATTCTAAGTCTTTCGAGAATTGAATCACCATTCTAACATTGGCCGTGCAACCCAACCCATATTTCGGGTGCACCGTTCAACCAATGTTTAATTATGTATGTTTTCCTCGAGCAAATCCCATTATATCATTTGATCCAACAAATGTCATCCTCTTGTTCACATTATCGTGGAAATCCATCCGTTTGGAATTCTCGATGAATTGTCGCTGAGCCCATCAGCCACCTTCTCATCCCCTCCTTGGTGTAATGATGAACTATTGCTTCAGAAACCCGCTCCCATAGTTCATTTCTCGAGAATCTTGCAAGGTCATTTTGTCAGTTTGTGTTGCACCTTTTCCTCTCGGACCCCCTGAGTTTGAGGTATCATGACACCAATTGGATATGAATCTCGGTCAGATATGATGGTTGGGACAACTTTCCGAGAGTTATGATGTTGATCCTTTGGTGACCCGGTAACCTGATGTCATGCCTAGCACCCCCCCGGCTGGAGGACCTATCATTATAGATTCCTTTTCAGCAAGGTTATCCGTTCATCCATGAGGAAATTGTAAGACTTATTCTACAAGTTATTCCTGATGGATCCTTCGTGTTTCCAAAGTCTGATCTTCACCTGAAGACCATGTCAATGCTATCTCGAAGCATGCCAATGGTACTCCGATTTTCAACAGGAACATTTGAAGCACGATGCTAAATTGTATTTATCATTTATCCTAACACCGTTGTATGGGTAATATCATGAGATTCCTCCCCCCTTACCTAAAGAGTTTTCTACATTATATCCTGCCACGGATATCATGCTCTGCTTGTCCTTGGGAAGGATATATCCCTGAAATATGTGTTTAAACACATTTTCCTTTCCATTGTTCTGTTTAATATGATAATCATATTTTACTTTCCATTGGTTTGCTTAACCCTTCTTGTGATCTATATGTAAAACACCTTGGTGTACAACCGTGTCAGTAAGACCCTGTTTCTATTGTTGATGACATTCCGATAACCACTGATGGATGAGAACTTTGCCTATTGGTCCGCCTCGTTCAACGAGCAGGAAAATGGTTCTCTTCGTCCCTCGCCCTTGGTACTGACGTTGTTGCCGACATAACTGACAGGCTATCCTCTGACATGCCTTGCTTACATGATCGTGCAAGACGTTACCTCCCTTCCTACTCTTAACCCACATGGTGGGCCCATAACCCACAGTTCCACAGGATCGAAACCTGACTCTCCTACACCCCCTGTTCCCAAGGTTGTTCCTCACGCGTGACCTCGTATGTAATTCACGAGCCACCTTCAGGTCTGATATCGGACACAATACTTATTCCCGTTGTTTTGACCCTTTCACGCCCTATTACAGGCATCGAATGATTGCCTGCCCGCTCGAAACTTTCCAGGTTACCTCCTTACTTTGCTCTCGATAATTTCTTAAGATTCGATTCGAGAGTTACTTTCCGCCACCTTCCTCGATGTTGTCGACCCGATAGTCAACCTTGCTGACGTTCATTCTCTCGGAATAACCCCGCCTTATTCTATCGTAAGTACGATGGAGATCCCGAAGAAAGGATGACGAGTTGATCATGGTGATTTGAAGCAGAGAAATGAAGACATCAACGAAAGGGATCAACCTCTTTGAAAGGACAACCAAGACCGAGAAGACTCGTTAGGTTTCTCGCTACCAGCACCTCCCCCCCTACTCTCCTGCTTAAATCTCGGGACGAGATTTCTTGTAGTGGAGGAGAATTGTGACGCCCGGATAATTAAGCTACAGTAATTCTCTGCTAATGGTGCCACGTCACTTCTATTACTGTTGCTACTCTCACATTAGTTCGAAATCGATTCAAATTCAAATTCAAAATCAAGCAAACAATAAAAGTTTTCAAATATTAAAACTAAAATGTTCGGAGTGAACCAAATATTGCATAGGTAATTATGGTGGAGAAACCACAAATTTTATAAAATGTTTAAAGGCTCTAAACTAATTAAAATAGCAGCTATGACAATTAATTAAATGCCTTTTAAAAATAATAATAATGCAAACTATTTTAATTAGGTGTCAAACTTTTGGGGCAGTAGAATAAATTATAACATTAAATTAGGAGTTGTATTTATATTTTATAAAACAGAAATTAAAAGAAAATAGATAAAGAAAAGAAAACAGAAAACAAAGCTAAAAAAAAGAGAAAGCAACCCCCCCCACTGGGCTTCGGCCCAGCAGGCCACAACCCCACCGGGCCAACCCACCAGGCCCAGCCGGTCACTCCCCCACTCCTCCTTATCTCCTCACCCACCGAAACCCTCACCCGATCCCCACTCCCCCCACTCTCCCCTCACTTCCCCGATCTAGATCGAGATCGGGGCGACCACGCACCCGACCCTGTCGATGCCACCGCCCCGGATCGCTGACGCCTGCCGTCGTTGTTGCCTCCTCGCCCTCCTCTCCTCGCGCGACACCCACCTGAAGCCGCGGCCGCGCCTCATCGCTGCCCCGACCCCATCGCCTCGTTGCCTTGCTGACGCCGCCTGGAGCCCGAGCCGCCGGACGACCACGTCGGACTACCTCACCGGCCTGCTTCCTCCACCCCACCGGTCTGCCTCCTCCGACGCGTCGTCTCCACCTCCTCCTCGCGCCCCGTTGCCATGGACCCTACAAACCCCTGTGAGGCCTCGCCCCTCTCCACTCCCCTCTGCTCCCTACGCCCGTGGTCGCCGCACTGACCGCGCCCGCGGTCACCCCCGATGCCTTTCTACGCCTGCGTCCCCGTCCCGGCCAGCCACCGCATCACCGCGGCCCTGTCTCGCCCGCGCCGCCCCGTTCCTCCCCGCGGACGCCAACCCAGACCGCGCCTGATTCGTGCACGCCTTGTTCCCCCTCCCCGCTCGCCGCCGCCGGGGCTTTCTCCGGTCGCCGCCGCACCGGCCTGACCCCGTTTTCCCCCGTGCCTCCCAGGCCGCCAACGTCGTGGCCGCGCTCACCTCGCGCCCACTGTCACCGCTCCGATGCCGCCCTGCTCCCTCTATGCCCCGAGCGGCCACTGCCGCAGTGCCCCCCCCCTTGCGGCCATTGCGCCTCCCGCTTGCCGGTCCGGTCGGCGCCTCCGGCCGGGCACTTGGCCGCCGGCGCCCCACCGGCGCCGCGCCCGCACAGGCAAAGCCTGTAACCCAGACGGGCTAGCGCCCCAGCGCCCGCTAGCAACCGCCCTGCGATGGCCCTCTAGGTCACTGACTAGGGGGCCCCACCCCTCGGAACGCAAATTAAAAAAAAAAGATTAAAAAAAGATTTAATAAAAGAAGTAAATAAATAATTAATAATTAAAGATTTAATTAACTTAATTGATCCTGATTACATTAACCTAATCACCTAGTTTAGTTAATTAATCTGTTAGGATAGTTAATAGTCAATGACATGTGGGACCCACACGTTAGTTGACCAGTCAACACCTCTGTTGACTGCTGACGTCATGCTGACGTCAGCAAACACTGTTTTGGATAATGTTGATTTAAATGAATTAAATAAAAATCAGAAAATGATTTAAATCTTTAGAAAATCATATCTTTTAATCCGTAACTCGGATGAAAATACTTTCTACATGAAAGTTACTCTGAACGACGAGACAAATCCGGATACGCAGTCCGTTCGTCCGCCACACACCCCTAACCTATCGAACTCGCAACTTTCCCCCTCCGGCTCCTCTGCCCGAAAACATGAAACACCGGGGATATTTTCCCGGATGTTTCCCCCCTTAACCGGCATCACCTCATACCACGTTAGGTCACGCCTAGCATCGTTACTTGTCTTGTCATGCATCGATATGCATCTGTTTACATGGTATTCATTGTTTCTTCCCCCCTCTTCTCTCCGGTAGACTACGAGACCGACGCTGCTGCTGCCCAGTTCGACTACGGAGTTGACGACCCCTCTCTCTTGCCAGAGCAACCAGGCAAGCCCCCCCTTGATCACCAGATATCGCCTATTCTACTCTATACTACTTGCATTAGAGTAGTGTAGCATGTTACTGCTTTCCGTTATACCTATCCTGATGCATAGCCTGTCCTTGTTACTACTGTTGATACCTTTACCTGCAATCCTATATGCTTAGTATAGGATGCTAGAGTTCCATCAGTGGCCCTACATTCTTGTCCGTCTGCCGTGCTATACTATCGGGCCGTGATCACTCGGGAGGTGATCACGGGTATATACTATATACTTTATACATGATACATGTGGAGACTAAAGTCGGGTCGGCTGGTGGAGCACCCGCGAGTGGATCTTTGAGGCGGAGCGGCAGGGCACGTTGAGACCGCCTAGGAGAGAGGTGGGCCTGGCCCTGTTCGGCGTTCGCGGATACTTAACACGCTTAACGAGATCTTAGTATTTGATCTGAGTTGGCTACGAGCCTATACGCACTAACCATCTCCCGACGTCGTGGTATCAGCCGAAGCACTTCAGACGTCAGCGACGGAGCGGCGCGCGCCGAATTGGACTGGAACGCCACTAGGCTAGGTCTGCTTTCGGCCGCCCACGCAACGTGTAGGTGTGCTCAGGGCGATGGGCCCAGACCCCTGCGCGCTTAGGTTTAGACCGGCGTGCTGGCCTCTCTGTTGTGCCTAGGTGGGGCTGCGACGTGTTGATCTTTCGCGGACGGGCATGACCCAGGAAAGTGTGTCCGGCCAAATGGGATCAAGCGTGCTGGGTAAGTTGGTGCACCCCTGCAGGGAAGTTAATCTATTCGAATAGCCGTGATCTTCGGTAACAGGACGACTTGGAGTTGTACCTTGACATTATGACAACTAGAACCGGATACTTAATAAAACACACCCTTCCAAGTTCCACAGACAACCCGGTGATCGCTTTTCCACAGGGCGACGAGGGGAGGATCGCCGGGTAGGATTATGCTATGCGATGCTACTTGGAGATGCTACCTAGAGATGCTACTTGGAGATGCTACTTGGAGGACTTCAATCTACTTTCTTGTACACGCTGCAAGACGGAGGCTGCCAGAAGCATAGTCTTCGACAGGATTAGCTATCCCCCTCTTATTCTGGCATTCTGCAGTTCAGTCCACTGATATGGCCCTTTACACATATACCCATGCATATGTAGTGTAGCTCCTTGCTTGCGAGTACTTTGGATGAGTACTCACGGTTGCTTTCTTCCCCCTTTTCCCCCTTTCCTTTCTTTCTGGTTGTTGCAACCAGATGCTGGAGTCCAGGAGCCAGACGCCACCGTCGACGATGACCCCTACTACACCGGAGGTGCCTACTACTACATGCAGCCCGCTGACGATGACCAGGAGTAGTTTAGGAGGATCCCAGGCAGGAGGCCTGTGCCTCTTTCGATCTGTATTCCAGTTTGTGCTAGCCTTCTTAAGGCAAACTTGTTTAACTTATGTCTGTACTCAGATATTGTTGCTTCCGCTGACTCGTCTATGATCGAGCTCTTGTATTCGAGCCTTCGAGGCCCCTGGCTTGTAATATGATGCTTGTATGACTTATTTTATTTGTATAGTTGTGTTGTGATATCTTCCCGTGAGTCCCTGATCTTGATCGTACACATTTGCGTGTATGATTAGTGTACGATTAAATTGGGGGCGTCACAGGTACTCTGAAGAAGACATCCGAAGACTAGGCTTCGGAGTGGTTTTATATGGAGGACGTCCCCCTTCCGGACCCTATCCGGATGGGCCTTCCTGAGTTTGCCAATGCCCCACTGAAGAAACGCCACAGCTAGCGCCCCCAGGAGGAAGATAACAGAGAGTCCTTTATCTGATGAGCAGGATAAAAACGCTGGCCAAATCAGGATTGACAATAATCGAGCTTATGTCAATATGCATAATGCGGGGGGTGCAGCCACTTCAGTATCGGGGGAAACCCATGTGGCACTTCAACAGAGTAGACGATGCCACCCGCTGCGATCGTAAAGGTCCGGACTCCGCCACCGCTCTGGCGAAAATACTATTCGATTTGTATAAAGGAGAAGAAGAGGAGTTCTGCCGCATTAAGCCACGGGATGGATTTTCCATGTACAACCCCCCTAGCTGGGTGAGCTGCTATCCTTTACTCAACTCTGTTCATTCCCGCATTTTTCACCACGAATATTTACCTTGCTAATTCATAGCAGGAGTTGCGAAAAGCTGTGAGGGAGGTCCACAACCCTTCTCCACAGCCAGAGGACCCTGACCGGGCCCTCGACCCCGGACTCGAAGAAGATCCGGACGTATTTGTGGAGCTCGTCGACAGGACGTTCTATCAGTTAAGCCGTGATGGTGCCTTAGTGGCCATCATAGCTGATTATTCTGGCCTACTCCCTGTATCACATGTAAGTAAAAGTGGAGTCCTAACTTCCGAGAAGGATCCCTTCTTTGTGCCTTACCCACCGCACATGTATTGCGTTTTACATGGAAGGCCATTGGGGCGCCGTGCCGAATCCGCGGTGACTCGCCAGCAAGGGGCACCGAAGCCGGGTAGGCTTAAAAGGAAGGCGGTTAGGACCGAGACGTCGTCGTAGAGGTATGATTAAAAACCTGCTCCGTGATGATCGTCTTTAAAATATAACAATGTCCATGGTCCCCTGACAGAAAAAGCGCTCGCCGGAATGTGTCTGGAGAGCCTGCCGGACACGCCTCCACCAGCCAGACTTAAGGGCGGAGGCTAATGCGGGGACAACGCCGGAAGGTCCTCCTACAGAGGATGCAGATAGGATATCCGCTACCAATTTCAAAGTGGAGAGTGCCATGAATCACAGGCGTCGACGGGCCGTACTCCGCGACCCTAATTTCTTCGAAGAGGCGTTCAATGCCTTCAATTTAGGAGATGCGTACATCCGAGCTGCTCAAGGTGGTCTTGCTAGAGCCACTGACCAATATTTAAAGGATATACGGGTAAGAAAATCTGATAATTATGTATATCAGTAGCCCCTGAGACTTGAAACAGTTGGCACAACTGATTTAAGGATCATTGTATGCGTAGGTTCTTACAGAGAAGAACACCCATTTTCCCCAAAAGCTGGAGGAGTGCAAAGCCCAGCTAAGGGCCGTAGTTGCCGGAATGGAAGAATCTAAGGAGGCCTCATCTGGTAATACTTGTCTCAAAAAGAATGTAATTACATGTACCAGTTAGTATTCAGCATGCTTGTGAATCTAACAATAGATTCTGTAGATATTCCCGAAGGGAATACGGGGATCGTACAAGGGGATGAGCAACATGCTCAACGACAGCTAGAGGCTGGTGAGCGTGTGCTTACACGGGTTAGGCGGGAGAAAAACGAGCTCCAAGATGCCAATACCCGGCTGGGCGTTGAATTAAAAGATGTTCGGGCTCGGCTTGCTGACTCCGTGAAGGAGAATAAGAGGCTTCGACATGGCATTTTTAGTAAGTGCTCGAACGAACCTTTATACAGTTCGGCGAAGAAACGGGCTAACAGAGTTATGTCCGTAGGTATGCTGACGGGTCGTCCCAAAGAGGAGATGCCCGGATCCGCAGACGATCTTCTGCAAGAGCTCTCACAACTGCACGAACAAGTTTGGCAGGTGATGTAGGGTATTGCCCAGGCCTTGTGGCCATCCGCCTCCCTGCCAGGAGGCATGGGGGATCTTGTAGAGATGCTCAAGGGAGTGTGGGGCCACCGATTATGGAAGATATCGGCCTGCCGACAAGGTGCGAGGGAAGCCTGGGCCATGGTGAAGACGCGGTACACCAAGGTTGACCCGAATCACATGGCCGAGGACGGACCTGTAGGGTCAGATGGGAAAGAGATCCCCGTTAGTCTGGTATATGACCAGGTAGGATTAGCCGCAAAGTATTCCCAACAGGATTGTAGGCTAGATAGCCTGTTGGATGGTATAGAAGAAAAATTTAGTCAGTCTAAGTGACTTTGTACTTCAAATGACATATTTTGTCCCTAGCCGGGTTGTAAATCATTTGTCATGGCAGAACTTTTCGCTTCACCTCTGGACCCGACAGTCCGGAGTGTATCCGAATACCCGCTCAGTTATGTAAAACCAGGGTACGCGTGGAAACCAGACATAGGGGTCATAAGTGCTTGAACAGACAAGTACCCAACTAGTTATGTTATATTACATGGATAGTAAGAAACATCTTCCAGGGAGAATAGTTCCGTTAAGGGTTCCCTTCCCTGGGTACGCATGCATTAATGTGCATGTCCAAACTACGAACAGGGACGCAGGATATGAAACGTCAGGGGGTTTATATTGTAAATAGGTAAGAAACATCTTTTGTTCACCGACCGAATATTCCCTTAAGAACGCTAGATTTCAGCTTCACCCAGTCCGAGGTACACATCCGGCTGACCCGACAGTAACAATCGCGGAGGTGCTCCCCTTATGCCCTAGCCGAACTAACGAGAACGTAGGGCATAAACACAGGAGCCAGGCAACCCAGCTTGGCCAAAACTTAAGTCACATCGATGCATATAATGACGAAAAAGGTACATATGGAAAAGTGACACATATGTAGTGGGCATAAAGCCCGGGAGATAATTATTTTAAGCTTCCGTATAAGAAGCCCCCAGGTAAAATGAGCGTGCATAGCGCGTCAAAATTGTGTAGTCAAGACACACTTGAAGCCTTTTAGGGCCATAAAAAAGGAAGAAAGAAAGAAAGAGAGAAAGAGGATATGACTTAAAAAATAAAGGCGGAGGTAAGGAGACGAACACAGAGTTCGGCACTAGGTGTAGAATCTTTGAAGTTTGGCCGCGTTCCACGGGTTTGGCTTGAGTCGATTATTTGATGCATCACGCAGACGGTACACTCCTCCGATGAGAACTTTATCAATGATGAAGGGACCCTCCCACTTGGGCTTGAGCTTGTCCTTTTTCTTCTCCGGTATGCATAGAACGAGTTCGCCAACTTTATAAGTTTTGGCCCGTACTTCTCTGCTTTGATACCTTCGAGTCTGTTGCTGATAGAATGCGAAACGGGCTTTTGCGACGTCGCGATCCTCCTCCAGGGCATCTAAATTGTCTGCTGATCAAGCTCGACTTCTCTCTCTTCGTACATGTGCACTCGAGGTGAGTCATGAATGATATCGCAGGGAAATACCGCCTCTGCGCCGTACACCATAAAAATGGTGTGTATCCGGTAGTGCGATTCGGCGTGGTCTACAGCCCCCATAGTACGGAGTCGAGCTCGTCGACCCAGTGCGTATCTGATTCCTTCAAGGATCGCACTAGTCTGGGTTTGATGCCGCTCATAATAAGACCATTTGCTCGTTCGACTTGACCGTTTATTTGGGGGTGATAGACGGAGGCATAATCGAGCTTAATGCCCATGTTGCCGCACCAAGTTTTCACCTCGTCGGCTGTGAAGTTGGAGCCATTATCGGTGATGATGCTGTGGGGGACACCATAACGGTGTACGACCCCTGATATGAAGTCTATCACTGGTCCGGAGTTGGCCGTTTTAACTGGTTTGGCTTCTATCCATTTGGTGAATTTATCCACCATGACCAACACGTATTTTTTCTTATGGCTTACTCCTTTAAGGGGTCCAACCATATCAAGCCCCCGGACCGCAAAGGGCCAAGTTATGGGAATGGTTTGGAGAGCGGTAGGTGGCATATGGCTTTGATTTGCAAAAAGCTGGCAGCCGATGCAATGTTGGACGAGGTCCTGTTCGTCTGCTCGGGCTGTCGGCCAGTAGAAACCTGTATGGAAGGCCTTGCTTACAAGGGCCCGAGATGCGGCGTGGTGGCCGCCGAGTCCAGCATGAATTTCGGCCAAAAGCTGCCGCCCTTCCTCTTCGGATATGCACCTTTGGAGTACTCCGGTAGCGCTTTTCTTATAAAGCTCTCCCTCGTGAACATTGTAGGCTTTAGAGCGCCGCACAATGCAACGTGCTTCATTTTGGTCCTCAGGGAGTTCTTGCCTATTTAGGTAGGCTAAGAAGGGCTCTGTCCACGGGGCGATGACAGCCATGCTCATGTGGGCCGAAGGTGTTGTTTCGGTGGCGGAGCCTCCAATTATGTCAAAGTATTTGGGATCTGGGTTTTGGTCGGATCCGGACTAGTATTGCCAGTCTCCCCTTCCCACACCACAGATGGCTTGAACAGCCTTTCCAAGAAGATATTAGGTGGGACAGGGTCGCGCTTAGCGCCGATGCAGGCGAGGATATCCGCCGCTTGATTGTTTTCTCGGACCACATGACGGAATTCGAGCCCCTCGAACCGAGCTGACATTTTGAGGACGGTATTGTGGTAAGCTTCCATTTTCGGGTCCTTGGCGTCAAAGTCTCCATTTATTTGAGATATTGAGAGGTTCGAATCCCCCCACACCTCTAGGCGTTGAATGCCCATGGAGACCGCCATCCGAAGACCGTGCAACAGAGCCTTGTATTCGGCTACATTGTTGGAGTCTGTGTATAGTATTTGTAGTACGTATTGGACTGTATCTCCGGTGGGGGATGTCAGGACAACAGCCGCTCCCAGACCAGCCAGCATCTTAGAGCCATCAAAGTGCATGATCCAATTGGAGTATGCGCCGTACTCTTTAGGGAGTTCGACTTCTGTCCATTCGGCGACAAAGTCAGCCAGTACTTGTGATTTAATGGCTCGTCGTGGTTTATATATGATGTTGAACGGGAGGAGCTCGATGGCCCACTTAGAAATCCGGCACGTGGCATCGCGGTTATTTATTATATCGTTGAGTGGCCACCGTGATTGATCACTCTTGAAAGTAGTGTCACAGTTTCCGGGATGCCATGAAGACCGCGTATGCTATCTTTTGATAATGTGGGTACCGTGACTTGCATGGTGTGAGGACAGTGGATACATAGTATACCGGCTTTTGAAGCGGGAACTTATGTCCGTCCTCCTCTTGTTCGACGATGAGCATTGCGCTTAAACTTGGTGCGTTGCAGCTATATATAACAGCATGGGTTCGCCGATGTTTGGTGCGGCCAGGATTGGATTGCTAGCCAAGAGGGCCTTTATTTCTTCCAGTCTGGCCGTGGCCGCATCCGTCCACTCGAAGTGTTTGGTGCGTCGAAGAAGGCAATAGAGAGGTAGTGCCTTTTCTCCCAATCGGGAGATAAAGCGGCTTAAGGCAGCCACGCATCCAGTTAACTTCTGGATTTGCTTGAGGTCTGTTGGGGTAGCCAACTATGACAGAGCTCGGATTTTAGCCAGATTTGCTTCAATTCCTCTATTGGAAACGATGAAGCCCAGCAGCTT
Organism: Triticum dicoccoides; assembly: GCF_002162155.2. Lineage (NCBI taxonomy): Eukaryota > Viridiplantae > Streptophyta > Magnoliopsida > Poales > Poaceae > Triticum > Triticum dicoccoides. The sequence goes on along the minus strand of NC_041385.1, from coordinate 385,980,492 downwards.
TCCGGCAGGGATGCCGAAAACGCATTTTTCCGGGTTGAGCTTGATGTCATATGTTCGGAGATTGTCGAACGTAAGCCTCAGGTCTTCTATTAAAGACTCGACGTGTCTGGTTTTGATGACCACGTCATCGACGTATGCCTCAACTTTTTTGCCGATTTGTGTTTCTAGGCATGTCTGAATCATCGATACGTCTCCAAGGTATCTATAATTTTTTATTGCTCCATGCTACTTTATCTACTGTTTTAGGCAATATTGAGCTTTATTATCCACTTTTATATTATTTTTGGGACTAACCTATTAACCGCAGGCCCAGCCCAGATTTGCTATTTTATGCCTATTTCAGTGTTTCGAGGAAAAGGAATATCAGACGGAGTCAAAACGGAACGAAATCAACTGGAGAAGTTAATTTTGGAAGGAAACCCACCTGATGGACTTGGACCCCACGTCAGAAGATACGGGAGGTGCTCATGAGGGTGGGGGGCGCGCCCCCTGCCTCGTGGGGCCCCCGTAGCTCCACCGACGTTCTCCCTGCACCCATATATACCTACGTACCCTAAAACTTCCAGAACAGAAAATAGATCGGGAGTTCCACCGCCGCAAGCCTCTGTAGCCACCAAAAACCAATCGGGACCCTGTTCCGGCACCCTGCCAGAGGGGGATCCCATCACCGGAGGCCATCTTCATCATCCCGGCGCTATCCATGACGAGGAGGGAGTAGTTCACCCTCGGGGCTGAGGGTATGCACCAGTAGCTATGTGTTTGATCTCTCTCTCTCTCTCTCTCTCTCTCTCTCTCTCTCTCTCTCTCGTGTTCTCTCTCGTGTTCCTCTATGGCACGATCTTGATGTATCCCGAGCTTTGCTATTGTAGTTGGATCTTATGATGTTTCTCCCCCTCTACTCTCTTGTGATGAATTGAGTTTCCCCTTTTGAAGTTATCTTACCAGATTGAGTCTTTTATGAACACTTGATGTATGTCTTGCGTGGGATAACCGTGGTGACAATGGGTTATTCTATTGATCCACTTGATGTATGTTTTGGTGATCAACTTGCGGGTTTCGTGACACTTGGGAACCTATGCATAGGGGTTGGCACACATTCTTGACTCTCCGGTAGTAGCTTTGGGGAACTCTTTGAATTACTTTTATGTTGGTTGGATGAATCTGAGATTGTGTGATGCATATCGCATAATCATGCCCACGGATACTTGAGGTGACAATGGAGTATCTAGGTGACATTAGGGTTTTGGTTTATTTGTATCTTAAGGTGTTATTCTAGTACGAACTCTTTTATAGATCGATCTGAAAGAATAGCTTTGTGGTGGTTTCGTACCCGACCATAATCTCTACGTTTGTTCTCCGCTATTAGTGTCTTTAGAGTGACTCTTTGTCGCATGTTGAGGGCTTGTCATATGTTCTATCTATGTTATTATTGTTGAGAGAACTTACACTAGTGAAAGTATGAACCCTAGGCCTTGTTTCCTATCATTGCAATACCGTTTACGCTCATTTTTACCACTTGTTACCTATACACAGGTTAACGCCCGACGGCTTACAGAGTCCCGGCCGGCTCATAGACAATGTGTCCGTCTCAGTGACTAACTATGCCTGCCTTACAATACAAGTTTATCCTCATGGCGGTTCAACCTTCTGGGCCCTAAGTCGCCTCTGGGTCTTGGGCCGTCAGCGGGCTTCTTATGACCTGCCCCCTTCATGGGTTATCGCTAGCAGTATGACCGGCCCCTCCTGGGCGGTTCATACCTGGTAGTTATATCCCCAACATTAGGCCCCAGATTGATTTAAACTTGTTCATATCAATCTTCAATACCTGAATTGTAAACCTGCTTCACCTGTGTAACCCGCCGTGACGTCAGCTCTTGGAATCCTCTTAAACTGCCATGACGTCATTTTACTTTAACAACGCACTGGGCTCAAAGCATCTTAGTTGATCCTTGTCTTAATAGAAATCCCGAAAATTGAGGCGTCCCTATAGCCATGCAATGATTTCGGTCTCCTCGATTCCCGTGCATGCCTTGTGCTCGCCCCCCTTATAAATAGGTACGAGGGTCTCTCATTCCCCCCCTCTTCCTTCTTCGTCTTCCTCGTCTTCTCAGCCGCGCAGGCATTCATACTCCGCTGTCGCGACCTCCAGCTGCTGCACCAACTCAGGCCGCCACATCACCCTGTCCAGACTAGAGAGGTCCAGTGCGCCACCGCCGATCCTTAACGTGTGTAAGCATGCCTCCCTCTTTTCCTTAGCTCTGTTTTTAGGGTTCACAGTGTTCGTCGGTGTTCTTATAGTTCTTCCTTATCCTCTTCAGCTCTTGTAGTTTCCAATCTGAATAGGCCGTAGATCTTGTGCGGAAGTGGTTTTGTCACCATTTTCGCCATTACAGTAGCATCTCTTTTGCAAAGAACCCTATCAACGTATCTAGGTTTTTTCCACTGCCGGACACGTCCAGCCGTCTCCCGCCTCCAATCCGCCACCGCCACCTGTCCCCACGCCGCCCTTGTCCGCCGCGGCCCGTGCGGCCCGAATCGGGCCCGCGGGGCCCATCCCGTCGGCGCCGCCGTCCGCTTCACCGGGGCCCGCGTCGCCTCCACCTCCAGTCACCGCCGATAAGGGGCTCACCGGCCGTTGACCGCGTCGTGCTCGCCGCCCCACACGCCCGTGCCTCGGCCCCGCACCGACCTCCACCGCCAGCCGGCCCACGCGCCCCGATCCGTGCCGCATGCGCCAACCCCTGTCGCCGCTGGCTGCTCCGCCGCCCGGCAGCCGCGCCTCCGCCGGAACGCCGCCTCCCGTCGCCTGTCTGCCTCCGTCGGACCTCGCCCGTGCCGCAGCTCTCCGTCCCTGCCATCCCCGACCCGGATCCGGCAAGTCCCTCCTCTGCTCCGGCCACCGCGAGGACTCCGGCGATCTCCTTCTCCGGCGAACCTCGTCAACCACGCCCCGGATCCAGATCTGGAATCCTCAGGTTGACCCCCGAAATATTCTAAGTCCTTTTGCTGCAGTATTTTGAGCCCCTGTTCATCGCATCATAACTCCATGCATGCTGCTCCATTTCATGCGTGTGATATATCAAAATGTTCAACATGAGATGATATTTATTTCATTCCATTTTGCCATGCTTGTTTGAGTCCATGTTGATGCCAAAATCATCGTTGCAAGAGTGCTATATGATGTTAACTGTTGTGTGTTAACAGAACTTGCCGTTTCGTCTTTTTCATTGCATTTGGTGTGTGCATCCTATGAGTTAGATGTCTACATGTGTTTTGAGATACATCATGCCATATTTACAGTGGTGCAATCCATGTATTATTGTGAGTCTTGTAGTGAGTGCATTGAGCTCGTGAAGTAGGGTACTTGCTATTGCTGTTTTGCTAGACTGAATCTGCTATATCCTGATGCTATGTAAACCTGCTGCTACAAGTCATTCTATGCATAATCTGGAGATGTTCACTAAGGATGTTTTGTTATACATGTCATGCTCTATCCATTCATGCCCCTGGTTGCATTTATAGCCTGCTGCAACTTGTTGTTATCTTGCTCCAAACTTGCTAAATAATGTTGCTGTCAGCCTGTTAACATTAAGTTCAATGTTGCATGATTGTTGTTAGTGATCCAAGCATGCTATGAACTTGCTCTTGCAATGTTTAGCTTCATAAATATGCCATATTACTGTTGGTCACCTTGAAATTCCATGTATTGCTCTGTGGTGAGTGGTACAAGCTCACCAACATGCCTACTTATTGTTGTTCCTGCCATGTATGAATGTGTCATATCATTTGCCATGTTTGCATGGATGATACCATCTTTTCTGTTGATATTTAGAATTAGTTCAGTAAGGGAGTTTTGTTATTTGTCTTTAGTACTAGAATGCCATGCTTTGTTTGCCATGATAAGTTCCTCTAACATGTTGTTTGATAGCCCTAGACATTGCAACCTGATGTTATTTCTGCTAAGTCTGGAACTGTTATTATTTGCAATCTTGCCATGTCCTTTTGAGCATGTTATAGTGTTTTCTGGAGATAGCTCAATGTTCATGGTTGGTCATGCTTTACATGTACTTCATGACCATGCCTTTTGTTTTCACGTGGAGATGATGTAGTATATTGGTTTGATGCTTGCTAGATGCCTAGTTGCTGTTTTGGACACCTTGTCCTTTAAACTTGTATAGAGTGTATGTGTTGAACCATTGCTCCGTTTTGAGTGTGCTCTATATGAAACTTACTTGATTTTGCATGAAGTTTCATATTACCTTGTTGCATCCATGTTTTGAGAGTGTTTGCTTGATGTTTGTATGCATTTTGCATCAATGCCATGTTTAACTTGTTTTGCTCATATCTTCTAGGCCGTAGCTCCGAATTAAATGAACTTTATATGTAACTTGACTAGAATCTCGTGTAGATCATCTTGGTGCATCTTAACTTGCTGTTTAACAACTTGAACATAAGGTTTATTCAGTTCTGGACCAATTTCTAAATTTGCATGAGGACTTACCGGAATTGCTATATGTTGTTTCCGGCCTCATTTAAACTTGCTTTGATGTGTTGCTCTTGTATGCATCCTCTCTTGCCATGAGTAGATTCTTGTAGCCTTGTCATGCATCATACTTGGTTGAGCATCATGCTTTGTCATGTGTGGTGTGTATACCATGTTGTGTGCTTCTTCTTGATAGTTCCCGTTTCGTTGCGATCATGAGGATTCGTTCGTCTACGCTTGGTTCGTCTTTGTGGCTTCATCTTCTTCATGGACTCGTTCTTCTTCCTAGCGGGATTTCAGGCTAGATGACTGTCACCTTGGATCTCATTACTATCATTGCTATTCTAGTTGCTTCGTTCTATCGCTATGCTATGTTACCTACCACTTGCTCATCAAGCCTCCCAAATTGCCATGAACCCCTAATGTTTGTCACCCTTCCTAGCAAAACGTTGTTTGGCTATGTTACCGCTTTTGCTCGGCCCTTCTTATAGCGTTGCTAGTTGCAGGTGAACATGAAGATTGCTCCATGTTGGATTATGGTTATGTTGGGATATCACAATACCTCTTATATTATTAATGCATCTATATACTTGGTAAAGGGTGGAAGGCTCGGCCTTATGCCTGGTGTTTCGTTCCACTCTTGCTGCCCTAGTTTTCCTCATATAGGTATTATGTTCCCGGATTTTGCGTCCCTAACTCGGTTGGGTGATTTATGGGACCCCCTTGACAGTTCGCTTTGAATAAAACTCCTCCAGCATGGCCCAACCTTGGTTTTACCATTTGTCTCACCACCACCTACTTTTCCCTTGGGAGTCGCTCTCTCGAGGGTCATCTTTATTTTAGCCCCCCCGGGCCAATGCTTGTCTAAGTGTTGGTCCAAACTAGAGCACCGTGCGGGACCATCCCTTGGCAACTTGGGTTACGTTGGTACCTGTACGCTTCGCTTATCCGGTGTGTCCTAAGAACGAGATACGTGCGACTCCTATCGGGATTGTTGACACATCGGGCGGCTTTGCTGGTCTTGTTTAATCATTGTCGAAATGTCTTGTAAACCGGGATTCCGAGACTGATCGGGTCTTCCTGGGAGAAGGAATATCCTTCGTTGACCGTGAGAGGTTGTGATGGGCTAAATTGGGACACCCCTGCAGGGTATAAACTTTCGAGAGCCGTGGCCGCGGTTATGTGGCAGATGGGAATTTGTTAATGTCCGGTTGTAGATAACTTGACACCAGATTCGAATTAAAACGCATCAACCATGTGTGTAGCTGTGATGGTCTCTTTTCGGCGGAGTCCGGGAAGTGAACACGGTGTTGGGTTATGTTTGACGTAAGTAGGAGTTCAGGATCACCTCTTGATCATTGTTAGCTTCACGACCGTTCCTTTGCTTCTCTACTCGCTCTTATTTGCGTATGTTAGCCACCATATATGCTTAGTCGCTGCTGCAACCTCACCACTTTACCCCTTTCTTTCCCATTAAGCTTTGCTAGTCTTGATACCCATGGTAATGGGATTGCTGAGTCCTCGTGGCTCACAGATTACTACAATAACAGTTGCAGGTACAGGTTTTGTGATGATCATGACGCGAGAGTGATGTTTGCGTGTTTTGGAGTTCTTCTTCTGCGTCTTCTTTGATCTAGGGATAGGTTCCAGGTCGGCAGCCTGGGCTAGCAGGGTGGATGTCGTTTGAGTTTCTGTTAGTGTTTCATCCGTAGACGGATGGTTCTCTTATGTAAGATGATGTTGTATTCGTGTGGCATTGTATGACTTATGTATGTATCCCTATCTATTATGTAATGTTGATGTAATGATATCCACCTTGCAAAAGCATCTTCAAGAAGCGCTTCTATCCTTGGTGGGACCGTCGAGTTCCTTTAGGATAGGGTCGCATCTTGGGCGTGACAAGTTGGTATCAGAGCCTCGACCGACCATAGGAGCCCCCTTGATTGATCATGTAGTTTAGCCGCTGTCGAGTCTAGAAGAAAACCTTTTTGGAGTTTAGTTATATCGAAGAGTAGGAATTCTTTTTACTCCTCAGCCCCTTCGTCGCTCTGGTGAGGAATCTTGATGTAGGTGTTTTGAATTACTCCTCTTCCCTTTCAAACTTTCTTCACGATCACGCAGTTGGTTTTTCGATCGTTGTTCCTTAGCTCTTTTATCCAGTGCATTTCTCGTCAAGTTGACTCGAGCCTCTTCATCTTTGCCAAGTGCAATCCTCAGTTGTTTTCTTTTCCCACCTGGCCACCCCTTTTTCTTCTTGGAGCCGGAGTTCGTAATCGAGTATCCAATCTTTGCTTTCTTTCCTCAATGATTTCAACCGGTGTTTTCTCTTCAAGATATTCGTCGGTTCCCCCTTCCAAGTTGCCTTTGTCTTTCCCACCCTCCCACCCTCTTCTTCCCGGAGCTTAAGTCTGTTTCGAGCATTAAATTCATTCGTGTGGAGCCTCTTCAGTCTTCCCTCAATTATTTCAACCAGTGAATTCTCGTCTCGTTTGACATTCATCATCTCTTTTTCTTCTCCGGTGGTTTCAATTCTAATTTTCGGTAGTGATTATATTCTTTTCCTTGGCTCAACTGTTTTCCTTGCTCATTCGCCTCTCGCCATTTTATCCTTCCGGAGTGCTCAAGACATCTCAGGAGATTCGTCTGCGTTCCAATTAATTTGAGGTTGTCACCTCATTCAAATATTTCAATCATTCTGGTGCATCATCTACCTCTTCAACAACCCTTTCCAACGGTGTTCTCTTTTTAGTGGGCCCTAACCCACAGGTCTTTTCCCAAGATCTTACCTGACTCTTCTAATTATTCTAGAGCCATTCCTAATTCTTTTCGAGTTTGACGTAAGAATGGATACCGTCAGTCAGATGCCTTTCCAAGATCGATTTCAAATCATTTTCATTGTTGCCTCAACCTCTTCGCTTTTCATTCTCCCGGAGTATCTTAGTAATTTTGGTGGTGTTTTCTCGTTCTCATTTGAAGATAGAAGAAGAGTTTTTCCTCTAAATCTTGTTTGTTCTCTCGAAGATTTGTGGTTCTAGCTTCATGTTATCCTCTCGAATTATTCCATTTGTCAGATATTCTTTTTCTTACCCATCCGGAGTATGTCAGAAGTTGTTTTCCTATTTCTTTTCACCGGAGGCCATTGTCCCAGAAGAATTCTTAGTCCTCACATTTCAGCTACCGTTATCCAATTATCCCGGTGCTTCGTTCAAGTGTTCTTTAATCAGCTCATGATCTCTTTGTTCTTTTGCATCTAAATCCCCTCGAGCATATTGGTTCTTCTAATTCTTCCCGGTGATTCATTCTCTTTCATTAATCATTTCTCTAATTCTTACGGTGGTTCGTTCAAGATTCTTTTTCCTTGATTACCACTTTAATCCATTCGTTCTTTTGAATCCTACTGGTGGTTCATGAAGACTTTCTCAAGTTTTGTGCTATACCCCCTTAATCCTTTTCAAGAAGTATAAGTAATATGCAAAATCCATTGCTTGTCATCAATTTAATTTGATGAAGGATAAGCATACAATAAATCTTATTCTTATTTCCTCAAAGTGATTAATCCCTTCCTTCGGAGTTTGTACATGAGGAATAAATTCTAGTTCCAAGTGTTTTCATCTTTTCTTTTCCGGAGTTCAAATTTCCTCCGCCATTTCGTCGGAACCTCCATCTAAATCATCGCAAGGCTCATCTTATTCTTTCATCCTTCATTCTATCTCATCATCCTTTTGCCACCGGAGTTCTTCACGGTGGTTCTTCATGATTTAATTCATTCTTCAAGAGTTCATCAAGACTTTGTTGGAGGAATTCAAGTATCTTTTCTTCTCGCGTCTCGAAGTGCAATTAATTCTCCATATTCTTCTGAAGTGGAGTTTTGCATTTCTTCGTTCTTCTAAGCTATCCAATCATTTCTGTTTGTGGCCGGTTATCACCTTATGATCTTGAGATGTTACCTATGAGTCCACAACAAGCTTATTCTTTCGTTGTTGATTTTCTCAACAACTCCATTTAAACCTTCCTTCTAAAGATGCTTTCAATTTCATTCATGGCACAAGTTGTCATTTTCTTCTCCATTCTTTTCATTCAACTCTTTCAATTCTTTCGGGGGGTTTTGTGTCATTTCTTCATCAAGTATCATTCCATCCTCTCAAGCTCGTGTTCTATTCCTCCATGTTTCAGTCGGAGTGCTTCCTAAATCCTTTTAGTCTTATTCGTTTCTTATCTCGCTCTAACCGGAGTGGTTTCATAGTCTATCTGATTCCATGAGCTTTTGATTCTCGTCATTCTCGTTGTTCCTCTCTTCTTCTCGAGTGCTCTCTATTCTTTGCTTCTTCTCTTGAGTTATTGTTTCACCTCATCCCTTTTCCCTTCCGTCTCGGTCCTAAGATCTCGAGACGAGATCTCTTATTAGTAGAGGAGAGTTGTAACGCCCCGGATTCGATGCTCCAAGTGTCTGCCAGTAATTCGCTGTCATTGCCATGTCATTTGTTTGCATGTTGCATTTTGTCATGTCATCATGTGCATCTCATTTTGCATACGTGTTCGTCTCATGCATCCGAGCATTTTCCTCGTTGTCCGTTTTGCAATCCGACACTCCTATGTCCCCCGACGCCCCTTTTGCCTCTTTTCGTGTGCGGGTGTTAAACGTTCTCGGAATGGACCGAGGTTTGCCAAGCGGCCTTGGTACACCACCGGTAGACCGCCTGTCAAGTTTCGTGCCATTTGGAGTCCGTTTGATACTCCAACGGTTAACCGGGTAGCCGTAAAAGCCTCTCTTGTGTGCAGCCCAACACCTCTTCCCACAGCCCAATAACCCATCTAAGTCACTTCCATGCTGTCGGTCATTCGATCACGATCGTGTGGGCGAAAACCGCACTCCATTTGGACTCTCCTAGCTCCCAGAATCTATAAATAGATGCCTCCCCCTCCATTTTCGCGGATAAATCCCCCCGAAACCCTAGATCTAAGCTCCACCGTGCACCGGACATGTCCGTACAGCCGCCGGACACGTCCAGCTGTCTCCCGCCTCCAATCCGCCGCCGCCACCTGTCCCCGCGCCGCCCCCGTCCGCCGCGGCCCGTGCGGCCTGAATCGGGCCCACGGGGCCCAT
>NC_041385.1:385926978-385970456 GCF_002162155.2 Triticum dicoccoides | reverse complement strand
CGTCGCCTGTCTGCCTCCGGCGAACCTCGCCCGCGCTGCAGCTCACCGTCCCCGCTGTCCCCGACCCGGATCCGGCAAGTCCCTCCTCTGCTCCGGCCACCGCGAGGACTCCGACGATCTCCTTCTCCGGCGAACCTCGTCAACCGCGCCCCGGATCCAGATCTGGAATCCTCAGGTTGACCCCCAAAATATTCCAAGTCCTTTTGCTGAAGTATTTTGAGCCCCTGTTCATCGCATCATAACTCTATGCATACTGCTCCGTTTCGTGCGTGTGATATATCAAAATGTTCATCATGAGATGCTCTTTATTTCATTACATTGTGCCATGCTTGTTTGAGTCCATATTGATGCCCAAATCATCGTTGCAAGAGTGCTATATGATGTTAACTGCTGTGTGTTAACAGAACTTGCTGTTTTGTCTTTTTCATTGCATTTGGTGTGTTCATCCTATGGGTTAGATGTCTACATGTGTTTTGATCTACATCATGCCGTCTTTACAGTGGTGCAATCCATGTATTTTTGTGAGTCTTGTAGTGAGTGCATTGAGCTCGTGAAGTAGGGTACTTGCTGTTGCTGTTTTGCTAGACTGAATCTGCTATATCCTGATGCTATGTAAACCTGCTGCTACAAGTCATTCTATGCATACTCTGTAGATGTTCACTAAGGATGTTTTGTTATACATGTCATGCTCCATCCATTAATGCCCCTTGTTGAATTTATAGCCTGTTGTGACTTGTTGTTATCTTGCTCCAAACTTGCTAAATAATGTTGCTGTTAGCCTGTTAACATTAAGTTTAATGTTGCCTTGATTGTTGTTAGTGATCCGAGCATGCTATGAACTTTATCTTGCCATGTTTAGCTTCATAAATATGGAATCTTACAGTTGGTCACCTTGCCATTCCATGTGTTGCTCTATGATGAGTGGTACAAGCTCGCCAACATGCCTACTTATTGTTGTTCCTGCCATGTATGAATCTGTCATATCATTCGCCATGTTTGCATGGATGATACCATCTTTTCTGTTGATATTTAGAATTAGTTCAGTAAGGGAGTTTTGTTCTTTGTCTTTATTACTAGCATTCCATGCTTTGTTTGCCATGATAAATTCCTCTAACATGTTGTTTGATAGCCCTAGACATTGCAACCTGATGTTATTTCTGCTAAGTCTGAAACTGTTATTATTTGCAATCTTGTCATGTCCTTTTGAGCATGTTATAGTGTTTTATAGAGATAGCTCAGTGTTCATGTTTTGTCATGATTTACCTGTAATTCATGCCCATGCCTTTTGTTTTCACGTTGAGATGCTGTAGCATATTTTTTTGATGCTTGCTAGATGCCTAGTTGCTGTTTTGGACAGCTTGTCCTTTAAACTTGTATAGAGTGTATGTGTTGAACCGTTGCTCCGTTTTGAGTGTGCTCTATATGAAACTTACTTGATTTTGCATGAAGTTTCATATTACCTTGTTGCATCCATGTTTTGAGAGTGTTTGCTTGATGTTTGTATGCATTTTGCATCAATGCCATGTTTAACTTGTTTTGCTCATATCTTCTAGGTCGTAGCTCCGAATTAAATGAACTTTATATGTAACTTGACTAGAATCTCGTGTAGATCATCTTGGTGCATCTTAACTTGCTGTTTAACAACTTGAACATAAGGTTTATTCAGTTCTGGACCAATTTCTAAATTTGCATATGAGGACTTACTTGAATTGCTATATGTTGTTTCCGGCCTCATTTAAACTTGCTTTGATGTGTTGCTCTTGTATGCATCCTCTCTTGCCATGAGTAGCTTCTTGTAGCCTTGTCATGCATCATACTTGGTTGAGCATCATGCCTTGTCATGTGTGGTGTCTTTACCATGTTGTGTGTTTCTTCTCGATAGTTCCCGTTTCGTTGCGATCGTGAGGATTCGTTCATCTACGCTTGGTTCGTCTTTGTGGCTTGATCTTCTTCATGGAATCGTTCTTCTTCCTAGAGGGATTTCAGGCAAGATAACCGTCACCTTGGATCTCATTACTATCATTGCTATGCTAGTTGCTTCGTTCTATCGCTATGCTGTGTTACCTACCACTTGCTCATCAAGCCTCCCAAATTGCCATGAACCCCTAACCTTTGTCACCCTTCCTAGCAAAATGTTGTTTGGCTATGTTACCGCTTTTGCTCGGCCCCTCTTATAGCGTTGCTAGTTGCAGGTGAAGATGAAGATTGCTCCATGTTGGATTATGGTTATGTTGGGATATCACAATACCTCTTATATTATTAATGCATCTATATACTTGGTAAAGGGTGGAAGGCTCGGCCTTATGCCTGGTGTTTTGTTCCACTCTTGTTGCCCTAGTTTCCATCATATCGGTATTATGTTCCCAGATTTTGCGTCCCTAGCATGGTTGGGTGATTTATGGGACCCCCTTGACAGTTCGCTTTGAATAAAACTCCTCCAGCAAGGCCCAACCTTGGTTTTACCATTTGTCTCACCACCACTTACTTTTCCCTTGGGAGTCGCTCTCTCGAGGGTCATCTTTATTTTAGCCCCCCCTGGGCTAATGCTTGTCTAAGTGTTGGTCCAAACTAGAGCACCGTGGGGGACCATCCCTTGGCAACATGGGTTACGTCGGTACCTGTACGCTTTGCTTATCCGATGTGTCCTGAGAACGAGATACGTGCGACTCCTATCGGGATTGTTGACACATTGGGCGGCTTTGATGGTCTTGTTTTACCATTATCGAAATGTCTTGTGAACCGGGATTCCGAGACTGATCGGGTCTTCCTGGGAGAAGGAATATCCTTAGTTGACCGTGAGAGCTTGTGATGGGCTAAGTTGGGACACCCCTGCAGGGTATAAACTTTCAAGAGCCGTGCCCGCGGTTATGTGGCAGATGGGAATTTGTTAATGTCCGGTTATAGATAACTTGACACCAGATTCGAATTAAAACGCATCAACCGTGTGTGTAGCCTTGATGGTCGATTTTCGGTGGAGTCTAGGAAGTGAACATGGTTTTGGGTTATGTTTGACGTAAATAGGAGTTCAGGATCACCTCTTGATCATTGTTAGCTTCACGATCGTTCCTTTGCTTCTCTTCTCGCTCTTATTTGCGTATGTTAGCCACCATATATGCTTAGTCGCTGCTACAACCTCACCACTTTACCCCTTCCTTTCCCATTAAGCTTTGCTAGTCTTGATACCCATGGTAATGGGATTGCTGAGTCCTCGTGGCTCATAGATTACTACACCAACAGTTGTAGGTACAGGTTTTGCGATGATCATGACGCGAGAGCGATGTTTGCTTGTTTTGGAGTTCTTCTTCTGCTTCTTCTTCGATCAGGGGATAGGTTTCAGGTCGGCAGCCTGGGCTAGCAGGGTGAATGTCGTTTGAGTTTCTGTTTGTGTTTCATCCGTAGACGGATGGTTCTCTTATGTAAGATGATGTTGTATTCGTGTGGCATTGTATGCCTTATGTATGTATCCCTATCTGTTATGTAATGTTGATGTAATGATATCCACCTTGCAAAAGCGTCTGCAAGATGCGCTTCTATCCTTGGTGGGACCTTCGAGTTCCTTTAGGATAGGGTCGCATCTTGGGCGTGACACAGGTGTAATAAGGCCGAAGATGAGCAATATTCCACGGTCGGCGGGTCTCCTCCTTCGACGTGCGTGAGTCCTTATGGTCTCGAACATCGATAAGGTAGTATGATCCGCTGTCCATATTCTTGCTGACCACAAAGGATCCTTCCCAAGGTGGGGATAGCTTGTGCATGTCAGTTTGATCATGGATGAGCCGGAGCACCAAATCGCCTTCTTGAAAGGTTCTAGTTTTAACGCGGCGATTGTGATAACACCGCAGATCTTGCTGGTAAATCGCCGAACGAGCCGCCGCAAGGTCACGCTTCTCATCTAATAGGTCAATAGCATCCTGACGTGCCTTCTCATTGTCAGCTTCAATATAAGCCGCCACACGAGGTGAATCGTGACGTATGTCACTGGGGAGAACCGCCTCAGCTCCATAAACCATGAAGAAAGGCGTGTAACCCGTAGATCTGTTGGGGGTGGTGTTGATGCTCCAAAGTACTGATGGCAACTCATCTACCCAACAACACGGTGTCCTCTACGAAGGAACCATAAGCCGGGGCTTGATACCTCTCAGGATTTCCTGATTTGCTCGTTCAACTTGGCCATTAGACTAGGGGTGAGCCACTGATGACACATCAAGCCGGATATGCTCTTGTTCACAGAATTCTTTAATTGCCCCCTTAGACAGATTAGTACCATTATCAGTGATGATACTATGAGGGTACCCAAAATGAAAGATCACCTTTTTAATAAATTGAACCGCCATGGTTGCATCACATTTGCTGATCGGCTCAGCATCAAACTATTTTGTAAACTTGTCAACCGCCACCAAGAGGTGGGTCTTTTTATCCTTGGATCTTTTGAAAGGCCCAACCATATCTAGGCCCGAGACTGCAAACGGCCAAGTAATTGGAATCATCCTCAACTCTTGAGCCGGCACATGAGCACGTCTTGAGAATTTCTTACAACCATCACATTTACTGACCAGATCCTCTACATCAGTATGAGCCGTCAGCTAATAAAACCCATGATGAAAGGCTTTAGCAACGAGAGACTTAGAGCCGGCATGATGACCGCAATCTCCTTCATGAATCTCCCTTAGAATTGCACGACCCTTCTCAGGAGAAACGCATCGTTGAAACACCCCCGTAACACTGCATCTGTGAAGCTCACCCTTGACAATAGTCATTGACTTAGACCATCGGCTTATCTACCTAGCCAGAGTTTCATCTTCAGGTAACTCGCCCCGAGTCATGTAAGCCAAATATGGAACAGTCCAATCAGGGATAGCACGAAGAGCCACCACCAATTGTGCCTCCGGGTCAGGAACTGGCAACTCTTCCTCCGTAGGCAATTTCAATTATTGGTTATGCAAAACATCGAGGAAAATATTAGGGCGGACCGGCTTATGCTAATATCCTAGCAGACTTAATGCATCGGCTGCTTAATTTTTCCTTCGATCAACATGCTCTACCTGATACCCTTTGAAGTGACCAGCAATAACATCCACCTCTCGACGACAAGCCGCCATGAGCGGATCCTTGGAATCCTGGGTCCCTGATCTTGCCGAGCCACCAGATCTGAGTCACCAAAACATCTTACCCGGCTTAAATTCATCTCTTTGGCCATCCGAAGATAGTGGAGTAAGGCTTCATACTTAGCTGCATTGTTAGTACAAGGGAACATCAACCTTGAGACATAATAAAATTTATCACCTTGTGGGGAAGTCAATATAACTCCAGCCCCGAGCCTTCCAACTGCCTGGATCCATCAAAATGAATAGTCCAATATTTATGATCTGGCTTATCCTCAGGTATCTGCAACTCTGTCCAATCATTGATGAAATCCACCAGTGCTTGAGATTTTATGGATGTCCGAGGCACATACTTCAGACCATGGGGACCAAGCTCAATAGCCCACTTAGCTACCCGACCTGTGGCCTCCCTGTTTTGAATAATATCCCCCAAAGGGGCAGAGCTAACCACAGTGACGGGATGACCAAGGAAATATTGCTTCAATTTACGACTAGCCATGAACACACCATACACCAGTTTCTGCCAATGTGGGTATCTCTGCTTAGATTCAATGAGCACCTCGCTGACATAATAAACTGGCCTTTGAACTGGGTGCTCCTTGCCTGACTCCTTCCTTTCAACCACAATAGCTACAGTGACCGCCCGGTTGTTTTCAGCCACATATAACAGCAAAGGCTCCTTCTCAATAGGAGCTGCAAGAACCGTCGGCTCAGCCAGTTGCTTCTTAAGCGCCTCGAACGCCTCATTAGCAGCACCGCTCCAGACAAAATCATCTGTCTTTTTCATCATATGATACATAGGGATGACTTTTTCTCCCAGGCGACTTATAAACTGGCTCAGGGCCGCAATACAACCCGCCAGACGCTGGACATCATTGATACATGCCGGCTTAGCCAAAGAGGTGATAGCCTTAATCTTCTCCGGGTTAGCTTCAATGCCTCTCTCAGATACTAAGAAACCCAATAACTTTGCTGTTGTCACACCAAAAAGACACTTGGCTGGGTTAAGCATCATCTTGTAGACCCGGAGGTTGTCAAAGGTTTCCTTCAGATCTTCAATCAATGTCTCCTTCTTCCTGGATTTCACAATAATATCATCCATATAAGCATGAAAATTATGCCCAATCTAGCCATGAAGGCAATTCTGGAAACACCGATGGTAAGTCGCCTGGGCACTCTTGAGCCCAAAAGGCATACACACATAACAGAAGGCTCCAAAGGGAGTAATGAAGGTTGTCTTCTCCTGGTCCTTAACTGCCATTTCGATCTGATGATAACCAGAGTATGCATCCAAAAAACTCAAGCGCTGACAACCCGCCGTAGCATCAATAATCTGATCAATACGAGGGAGAGCAAAGGGATCAGGCGGACATGCCTTGTTAAGGTTTGTATAATCCACACACATACGCCAAGTGCCATTTTTCTTAAGAACTAGCACCGGGTTAGCCAACCATTCAGGATGAATAACTTCAACGATAAAACCTGCTGCCAAGAGCCGGGTCACCTCTTCACCAATTGCCTTGCGCCTTTCCTCATTGAACCGGCGAAGAAACTGTTTGACCAGTTTAAACTTGGGATCCACATTAAGAGTGTGCTTAGTGAGTTCCCTCGGTACACCTGGCATATCAGAAGGTTTCCATGCAAAGATGTCCCGGTTCTCACGGATGAACTCGATGAGCGCGCTTTCCTATTTCGGATCCATATTCGCACTGATGCTGAACTGCTTTGAAGAATTTCTAGGGACAAAATCAACCAGCTTAGTATCATCTGCTGACTTAAACTTCATTAAGGGCTCATTCTCTATCATTGGCTTCTTCAAAGGTGTCATATCTGTTGGGTTAACATTGTCCTTGTAAAACTTCAATTCTTCCGTGGCGCAAGCCGACTCAACATAAGCAGCATCACCCTCTTCACAATCCAGAGCGATTTTTCTATTACCATGCACCGTGATGGTACCCTTGTGACCCGACATCTTAAGCTGCAGATAAACATAACCCGATCATGCCATGAACTTGGCATAAGCCGGTCATCCAAACAGAGCATTGTATGGGCTCTTGATTTTCACCACCTCAAAGGTTAACTTCTCAGCTCTGGAATCATTGTCGTCTCCAAAAGCCACTTCCAGTGTTATCCTACCCACCGGGTACGCCGACTTACCAGGCAACACCCCATGAATGACAGTAGAAGATGGCCTAAGATCCTTGTCAGTCAAGTTCATACGACAAAAGGTCTCATAATAAACAATGTCGATACTGCTACCTCCATCCATGAGCACCTTTGTGAGTTGATATCCTCCCACCTATGGAGCAACCACCAAAGCCAGCTGACCCAGGTTATCAGCCCGGGGCGGATGATCTTCCCTGCTCCACGTAATAGACTTCTCAGACCACCTTAAATATCGAGGTACCGCCGGTTCAACAGACTTCACCGCCCGCTTATGGATTTTCTGATCTCTCTTGCACAGACTCGTAGTAAACACATGGTACTGACCACCGTTCAGCTGCGTAGGATTACTCTGATAACCAGACTGCTGCTGCCGGTTTCCCTGGTTGGTCTGCTGATTAAAGCCCCCTTGATTACCTTGATCCTAAAAGCCGATCTTGAACCGCCACCACCGGAGCCAGGTCCATGAGAACTGGATCCTGAGCCACCATGTGGACCATGATTGGAAAAACTGGCATTCCTAAACTCCTTCATGATGTAACAATCCCTCCACATGTGACCAGATGGCCTGTCACGGGTGCAGTGTTTTGGACAAGGTTGATTCAACATTGCTTCAAGGTTGAGTCTTGGCCCTTGGGGCGGTTTTCCCTTCCGACGCTGATTATTATTCTGTGCATTGGTGTTAGCCACAAAATCAAAACTACCATCCGCCTTATGCTTACCGTTACCGGCTTGAATCGTCGAGTTATGCTGCTGCCCTTTTCCATTGCCGCTCTTCTTTCCCTTCCCCGGCTTATCATCATCAGGCTCGGGATCCTTGGTACTGTCAGAGTCGGCATATTTAACGAGAGCCACAATTAACTCCCCCATATCATTGCAGTGACGGTTAAGCTGCCCTAACTTCTGCTTAAGCAGGAGGAAATAGCAATTCTTCTCCAACATCAAGACTGCAAAACTGGCGTTGATACTATCTGATGAGTGTATAATTGACGAATCCGGCCTACCCAATGGGTTGTTGACTCTCCCTCTCCCAGAACGCAAGAATCCAAATCCATAATTGACTAGGCTGCTTGCATGTGTCTTTGAAATTCTGAATGAAACGCCTCTTTAACTCTGCCCATGACTCAATAGAATTAGCGGGCAGTGTTTTCAACCACGTACGAGCTGGCCCATCCAACATCATGGTGAACTACTTAGCACACGCAACATCACCGACATCCAGCATCTCCATGACCATCTCATAACTTTCAACCCAAGCCTCTGAGGGCTGGACCGCCGTGTAATTGGGCACCTTATGGGGGCCCTTGAAATCCTTAGGCAAGCGCTCATTGCATAGAGCCGACACTAAACATGGCACACCCAACGTTCTAGAGATCACCCCTACCTCCATGGATGCTGAAGGATAAACCGGAGATTGCTGTTGATCCGCCAACTGAGCCGTCAGCTGAGCCGCCAGCTCTACCTCACGTTGTGCTCTGCCCTAGTCTGCCAAAATCTGAGCATCAGTGCCGCCATGCGGCGGGTCGGGCCAATGAGCCTGGTTGCGGTGCCGCTTGCTGCTTGACACGACCAGTTCATCAATGTGCCTGCTATAACTCCTACTCGGACGAGGTTTGAGTGGATAAGATCGCGACTGTACGAATAAGTCGCCTGCTTGGCCACAACCATCTGGAGAAGCTCTCCGTCTCTCTGTACTTCAATTGCTACTGGCGACTCATCCTGAGCCGGGAGAGCCGCAAGTCGCGTTGCTGCAACTATCATGTTATCCAAGGGGTTAGAAAAATGCCCCGGAGGCGTGGGAACGCGCGGAGGAGGGGTCACGTTCAAACACGGCTGAACCGGTTCTCCGACCGCTCGGGCCTCAACGGTCCGGTTTACTCCGGGAGGGTTATGGGGTCCTGCCCCAGGTGTGTTGAAAAGATTCCTTGCATCGTAAGTCGGGGGGGGGGCAGTCGGCTTACATGCCTTCTGTTGAAAACAGCGTTTGACGCATCCATGTCCAAGCTTAAGCGCAAGTTCTCCGCCCGAAGTCATTCCGCTTCCCTCTGCAAAGCGGCCCGCTCCGTTGCCATCCGGGTGTTTTCTGCATTCAACTCCTCCTTGGCTTGTGCTATCTCGTCACACAATTTTGTAACCTCCGCGTTATGCTGAGCTTGGTTTGCCGGGTTAACCTCCGCCGTTAACAATGCTGTTAGAGCATCCAATAGATCAGACAAAACTTGAGCCGACGGGCATGCAGGTTGGCCTCTAGAAGCCGTCGCTGTCATTGACCCGGAGATCATTGCAGCTGCAGTCCTAGAACCCCGCGCTGGCTGTGTCCCAGCCATGAAGACTGTGACCTGGTGTGGTGGTTCATAGGGGTCCAGAATACTGTCGATATCGGAACAGCCCCCAAGACCGCCATCCTGAACCTAGTAAATAGAGTTGGTCTCACCAGCAGAAGACTCATCGCCTGAGTAAATAACCGTCTCACCACCAGATTCAGATCTTCCTTCTAGTTCCTCTGCATGAATGAAACCGACAAAAACATGCTTTGGGGCGGCTTTAGCCTTGGCGGGTCGTGCGCACCGAGCCGACTTGACGATGTCGGTGTAGATGTCCGACTCAGCTTCCGATTCACTGATCTTGCTGATGAAGACGTGAATTCCACCAAAGGGGACCCGAAACACATACTCGATTGAGTCAGCCTTGGGGCCCTAGCCCTCGTCGTCAATGTAGAGCTTGCCGCAACGACTCTTGGTCATCCGGCCCACGACGTACCCCTTGAGCCCTGCGAAGCTGCCCTTCAAGAACTCTAAACCATCATGCGCTGGCCCCACAGTGGGCACCAACTGCCATGGAATTATCATGTTAGATGTCCTAGCGTAAACTTAGGTGTGGAGCCAATGCAATGTAGTAGCTTGAAGGGGTTAAACATGACAAGGGACACGGAGAGTTTATACTGGTTCGGCCCCGCACGGTGGAGGTAACAGCCTAATCCAGTGTAGCGTGGTTATTGCTTGGGCTCCGATTACCAGGGAGCCAATACGCTTGACCTAGTTCTCGATTCTCTTTCTTTTCCGCCATAACTCGCCGTCAGGTGGTCCCTTTATATACACAGCTTAACGCCCGTCGGCTTACAAAGTCCTGGCCGGCTCATAGACAACGTGTCCGGCTCGATGACTAACTACACCTGCCTTACAATACAAGTTTATCCTCATGGCGGTTCAACCATCTGGGCCCTAAGTTGCCTCTAGGTCTTGGGCCGTCAGTGGGCTTCTTATGACCCGCCCCCTTCATGGGTTATCGCTAGCAGTATGACCCGGCACCTCCTGGGCGGTTCATACCTAGTAGTTATATCCCCAACAGGACTGCATCTGAATTTCCTGTAATTAAAATACCAACTAGGTCTACGCCAGTGGTCGCACCTGTGCCCCAAATGTTTGAAACTTCTCCCCGCTTCTCGAACAAACAGATGAAACCACGCAAAGCGACGCACAAATGATCTGTACACTTTCTTTGCTAGGCTGGTCGTAATGGGATATCATAGCTACTATCATGCCAAGTAGGCAATTTTGATGAGTTGTCATATAATTAAATGAAGAAAGAGAGGGTTAAGTATCATATCATGAAACCGTCTCATAATAAATGCTATGCTACTATGTGTCGTGCATGACAATAAATAAAGTACTAGATGATACTACTCTATGATAATGTGCATTAGTGAGGTGGTGTTCGCTGCTTGACACAGCCAGTTCATCAATGTGCCTGCTATAACTCCTGCTCGGACGAGGTGTTGAGTGGATAAGATCGCGACTGTACGAATAAGTCGCCTGCTGGGCCACAACCATCCGGAGAAGCTCTCCGGCTCTCCGTACTTCCATTGCTACTGGCGACTCATCCTGAGCCGGGAGAGCCGCCAGTCGCGTTGCTGCAGCTATCATGTTATCCAAGGGGTTAGAAAAATGCCCCAGAGGCGTGGGAACACGCGGAGGAGGGGTCACGTTCAAACAAGGCTGAACCGGTTCTCCGGCCGCTGGGGCCTCAGCGGTCCTGTTTACTCCGGGTCGGTTATTGGGTCCTGCCCCAGGTATGTTGATAAGATTCCTCGCATCGTAAGTCGGGGGGCAGTCAGCTTACATGCCTTCTGTTGAAAACAGCGTTTGACGCATCCATGTCCAAGCTTAAGCGCAAGTTCTCCGCGCGAAGTCGTTCCGCTTCCCTCTGCAAAGCGGCCCGCTCCGTTGCCATCCGGGTGTTTTCTGCATTCAACTCCTCCTTGGCTTGTGCTATCTCGTCACGCAATTTTGTAACCTCCGCGTTATGCTAAACTTGGTTCGCCGGGTTAACCTCCGCCGTTAACAACGCTGTTAGAGCATCCAATAGATTAGACAAAACTTGAGCCAATGGGCGCGCAGGTCGGCCTCTAGAAGCCGTTGCTGTCGCTGACCCGGAGATCATTGCAGCTGCAGTCGTAGAACCCCACGCCGGCTCTGTACCAGCCATGAAGACTGTGACCTGGTGTGGTGGTTCATAGGGGTCCGGAATACTGTCGCCATCGGAACAGCCCCCAAGCTCGCCATCCTGAACCTAGTAAATAGAGTTGGTCTCACTAGCGGAAGACTCGCCGCCTGAGTAAATAACCATCTCACCACCAGATTCAGATCTTCCTTCTAGTTCCTCTCCATGAATGAAACCGACGAAAACATGCTTTAGGGCGGCTTTAGCCTTGGAGGGTCATGCGCGCCAAGCCGACCCGATGATGTCGGTGCAGATGTCCGGCTCAGCTTCTGATTCACCGATCTTGCCGATGAAGACATGAATTCCACCAAAGGGGACCCGAAACACATACTCGATTGAGTCGGCCTTGGGGCCCCAGCCCTTGTCGTCGATGTAGAGCTTGCCGCGACGACTCTTGGTCATCCGACCCACAGCGTACCCCTTCAGCCCTGCGAAGCTGCCCTTCAAGAACTCGAAACCACCGTGCGCTGGCCTCACGGTGGGCGAGAACTATTGTGGAATTATCACGTCAGATGTCCTAGCGTAAACTTAGGTGAGGAGCCAATGCAATGTAGTAGCTTGAAGGGGTTAAACAGGACAAGGGACATGGAGAGTTTATACTGGTTCGGCCCCACGCGGTGGAGGTAACAGCCTAATCCAGTGTAGGGTGGTTATTGCTTGGACTTCAATTACCAGGGAGCGAATACGCTTGACCTTGTTCTCGATTCTCTTTCTTTTCCACCCTAACTCGCCGTCAGGTTGTCCCTTTATATACACAGCTTAACGCCCGGCGGCTTACAGAGTCCCGACCGGCTCATAGACAACGTGTCCGGCTCGGTGACTAACTACGCCTGCCTTATAATACAAGTTTATCCTCATGGCGGTTCAACCATCTGGGCCCTAAGTCGCCTCTAGGTCTTGGGCCGTCAGCGGGCTTCTTATGACCCACGCCCTTCATGGGTTATCGCTAGTAGTATGACCCGCCCCCTCCTGGGCGGTTCATACCTGGTAGTTATATCCCCAACAAGACTGCATCTGAATTTCCTGTAATTAAAATACCAACTAGGCCTACGCCAGTGGCCGCACCTGCGGCTGAAATGTTTGAAACTTCTCCCCGCTTCTCGAACAAACAGATGAAACCACGCAAAGCGACGCACAAATGATCTGTACACTTTCTTTGCTAGGCTGGTCGTAATGGGATATCATAGCTAGTATCATGCCAAGTAGGCAATTTTGATGAGCTGTTATATAATTAAATGAAGAAAGAGAGGGTTAAGTATCATATCATGAAACCGTCTCATAATAAATGCTTTGCTACTATGTGTCATGCATGACAATAAATAAAGTACTAGATGATACTACTCTATGATAATATGCATTAGTGAGGTGGTGCTCGCTGCTTGACACAACCAGTTCATCAATGTGCCTGCTATAACTCCTGCTCGGACGAGGTATTGAGTGGATAAGATCGCGACTGTACGAATAAGTCGCCTGCTGGGCCACAACCATCCGGAGAAGCTATCCGGCTCTCCGTACTTCCATTGCTACTGGCGGCTCATCCTGAGCCGGGAGAGCCGCCAGTCGCGTTGCTGCAGCTATCATGTTATCCAAGGGGTTAGAAAAATGCCCCGGAGGCGTGGGAACGCGCGGCGGAGGGGTCATGTTCAAACAAGGCTGAACCAGTTCTCCGGCCGCTGGGGCCTCAGCGGTCCGGTTTACTCCGGGCGGGTTATTGGGTCCTGCCCCAGGTATGTTGATAAGATTCCTCGCACCTTAAGTCGGGGGGCAGTCGGCTTACATGCCTTCTGTTGAAAAGAGCGTTTGACGCATCCATGTCCAAGCTTAAGCGCAAGTTCTCCGCCCGAAGTCGTTCCGCTTCCCTCTGCAAAGCGGCCCGCTCCGTTGCCATCCGGGTATTTTCTGCATTCAACTCCTCCTTGGCTTGTACTATCTCGTCATGCAATTTTGTAACCTCCGCGTTATGCTAAACTTGGTTCGCCAGGTTAACCTCCACCGTTAACAACGCTGTTAGAGCATCCAATAGATCAGACAAAACTTGAGCCAACAGGCGCGCAGGTCGGCCTCTAGAAGCCGTTGCTGTCGCTGACCCGGAGATCATTGCAGCTGTAGTCGTAGAACCCCGCGCTGGCTCTGTACCAGCCATGAAGACTGTGACCTGGTGTGGTGGTTCATAGGGGTCCGGAATACTGTCGCCATCGGAACAGCCCCCAAGCCCGCCATCCTGACCTAGTAAATAGAGTTGGTCTCACCAGCGGAAGACTCGTCGCCTGAGTAAATAACCGTCTCACCACCAGATTCAGATCTTCCTTCTAGTTCCTCTCCATGAATGAAACCGACGAAAACATGCTTTGGGGCGGCTTTAGCCTTGGAGGGTCACGCGCGCCAAGCCGACTCGATGATGTCGGTGCAGATGTCCGGCTCAGCTTCTGATTCACCGATCTTGCCGATGAAGACGTGAATTCCACCAAAGGGGACCCGAAAACACATACTTGATTGAGTCGGCCTCGGGGCCCCAGCACTCGTCGTCGATGTAGATCTTGCCGCGACGACTCTTGGTCATCTGGCCCATGGTGTACCCCTTGAGCCCTGCGAAGCTGCCCTTCAAGAACTCGAAACCACCATGCGCTGGCCCCACGGTGGGCGAGAACTGTCGTGGAATTATCACGTCAGATGTCCTAGTGTAAACTTAGGTGTGGAGCCAATGCAATGTAGTAGCTTGAAGGGGTTAAACAGGACAAGGGACACGGAGAGTTTATACTGGTTTGGCCCCACGCGGTGGAGGTAACAGCCTAATCCAGTGTAGGGTGGTTATTGCTTGGGCTTCGATTACCAGGGAGCGAATACGCTTGACCTAGTTCTCGATTCTCTTTCTTTTCCGCCCTAACTCGCCGTCAGGTTGTCCCTTTATATACACAGCTTAACGCCCGGCGGCTTACAGAGTCCCGCCCGACTCATAGACAACGTGTCCGGCTCGGTGACTAACTACGCCTGCCTTATAATACAAGTTTATCGTCATGGCGGTTCAACCATCTGGGCCCTAAGTCGCCTCTAGGTCTTGGGCCGTCAGCGGGCTGATTATGACCCGCCCCCTTCATGGGTTATCGCTAGCAGTATGACCCGGCCCCTCCTGGGCAGTTCATACCTGGTAGTTATATCCCCAACAGGACCGCATCTGAATTTCCTGTAATTAAAATAGCAACTAGGCCTACGCCAGTGGCCGCACCTGCGGCCGAAATGTTTGAAACTTCTCTCCGCTTCTCGAACAAACAGATGAAAACTCGCAAAGTGACGCACAAATGATCTGTACACTTTCTTTGCTAGGCTGGTCGTAATGGGATATCATAGCTAGTATCATGCCAAGTAGGCAATTTTGATGAGCTGTCATATAATTAAATGAAGAAAGAGAGGGTTAAGTACCATATCATGAAACCGTCTCATAATAAATGCTATGCTACTATGTGTCATGCATGACAATAAATAAAGTACTAGATGATACTACTCTATGATAATATGCATTAGTGAGGTAGAGCTAGCTAGTATATCATAGACTAGCACTATTCTAATATGCATAGACAGGTCGACCGGATCATATAGAGCTATGCTACTATATATATAGGACAGCACTATTCTAATCCTAGAGCTATGCTACTATATCATATAGAGCTACGGAGGGGATGCGGTCAACCAGGAGCTATTATATCATATAGAGCTATGCTACTATATATATATATATATAGGACATCACTATTCTAATCCCAGGATTAGAATAGTTATTTGGATCATAGTAGCCTCTATAAGGGCCCGACAGGGCCCTCCCGAACTTCGCCGAACTGCCGTTCCGGCCCGACAGGATCCCACCCGATCCCGAGGGCTCCCCGACAGGATCCACCTGATCCCGATCCCAATCCCGAGCCGCCCCAGCTCCGCTCCTCCCCTCGATCCCCCGACCTCCCCCCATGGTCGCCGCCGATCTTCGCCGAATCCGCCGCCTCCCCACCCCGTCTCCACCTCCTAGCTGGCCGGATCCACCGCATCCCTTCCGTCTCCAGAGCCTGGTCGACCGGATCCGCATCCACCCCTCCGTCCCACCTCCTGGCCGACCGCCGGCGCGAGGGAGCCCGCTTCGGCTAGACGCGGTGAAGCCGCCATTGACTTTCGGAAGCCGCATCCTCCTTCCATCTTCACTGCCTGACGCATTGGGAGAGTAGATGACGGCCCCGACAGAAGCAAAGGCGAACGACGCGGCCAACGGGTCAACTCCGCGACGAAGGCGGCATCGATGGCGCCTTCAAATCCACCAGCGGTACATGAACTTCCTCCTACTTGTCGCCTTCTTCTTTAATCGTCCCTTGCTTGACCTTCTTGCTTCGTGTAGATGAACTTAGTGCCCTATGCAAGACATGGATTGCCATGCGATTCCTCTCCTAGCTCTCCGACAAATTGCTCACAAGGTGGCCTATCAGTTGCTGGAAAAAGGTTGGCCGAACTTCTAGCCAGGGTATGGTTGAACTTCTTACCTCTGCTTGTTATTTTCTTACTGCCATGTGAAGTTCAGGTGGTGTGTAGCATCAGTCCAGGCTACAAAGACTTTTTCAAAATCTGCCTGCTCACATCCATGTGAAGTTTAGGTAGTCAGTGAGCATCTGTCCAGGCTACAAAGGCTTTTTCAAAATCTGCCTGCTCACATCCATGTGAAGTTCAGGTAGTCTGTGAGCATCAGTCCAGGCTACAAAGGCTTTTTCAAAATCTGCCTGCTCACATCCATGTGAAGTTCAGGTAGTCTGTGAGTATCAGTCCAGGATACAAAGGCTTTTTCAAAATCTGCCTTCTCACATCCATGTGAAGTTCAGGTAGTCTGTGAGCATCAGTCCAGGCTGCCAAAGAAAGTAGTAAATCTGCCTGCTCACATCCATGTGAAGTTCAGGTGGTGTGTAGCATCAGTCCAGGCTGCCAAAGATAGTAGTAAATCTGCCTGCTCACATCCATGTGAAGTTCAGGTGGTGTATAGCATCAGTCCAGGCTACAAAAAAGTAGTAAATCTGCCTGAACTTCACATGTGAAAAAGCCATGTGAAGTTTAGGCTGTGAATAATGCTAAGTTCAGTTAGAAAGGTATAGGCAGATCTAACTTGTGTGCTCATAAACATTTTTTTTCTTTTATGACAGGAAGACGAGAGACGCATGAAAAAGCTCAGAAGTTCCTAGCAGCAAGTACTCAATCCCAAGCCTGTACGCGTTGCACCACTGCCTCAATGGGTCACCCCTCAAACGCACCAACAGCATTGCCAACCTGCTCCAGACCAAAAATGGATGACACCCAAAGCACATGGAGACTTCCAAGATGCTGGGTCACGGCCCTATCCGCACAACTTTGCGGCCCACCTAATTGGGTGACGCCGGAAATCCCACGCGGATTCTTTGTATCCACGAGCAGACTCCCAAGCATGCCGATGGAGGAGGGGTTAGCTCAAGTCCTGCGTATAACTCTGGAGGTTATCATGGTGTGCCTCATCAACGCCAAACGGAAGCAACTAGACAAGATCCCAGGACAAATCAAACAGGAACACACACACGGAGGAGAGTGCTCTGCACACTACCATCATTGGATCCTACTTCTGCTGCTGCTACAAGTCAGAATTGTACGGGTAGATGGATTGCTTCACAAAACAAAAGTGCAAACCAATACCAGGATCGCAAAACCTCCACAACCACCTCAAGCAAAAAGGACACAAACAAGAGAGAGGCCATCTTCAGCCCTCCTTCCTCCTCGTGATCCACTCCTGCATCCTGCTATGATAACTCCACTGTGCCCCATCCCAGAGGGCCAGCAGCAGACTCCTGTGGAGTTGCAATCATACATGCACGTAAGTGAAACAAAAAATATTTATATATGCATCTTGTATTATCTGCAAATTTTCTGCTCCCTCTAGGATAACAAGTTCATAAACTGCATTTTAACGTGCCAGTGGATTATTTTTTCTTTTTCTGCAGATGCCGGATCTCCCGGATTATCTAATACCAAGACTAAAGATGAGATTCAAAGATGTAGAGAAATCAAGGGAAACAGATATGCCAGACACGCTGGTTTTGGAATCAAGAAGACGGGAGGGAATGACAATCACAAGTATTTTGTTTACGCGTTCCAAGGGAAACACACCACTTCTGTTTCAGAGGCTGACAGGTAGCGAAACAAAATATCGCAGAGGAGAGGCTGCAATGCAAGAATGAGGGTGAAGGTGCAGGAGGATAACACATGCGTAGCAGTGGACATTGAGTACAATCATAATCACCACCTCATGCAAATTGATGACATGCTGGTTTTCTTGCACTCACACAAGAATTATGACCCCCAGTATTTTGGAGTACATAAAACTCCTGCAGTACCATGATGTCAAGCACACAACAATCATGTCCATGCTATCTGAAAATGAAGATGGAAGCTACTTCCTAAGCATGACCGGACGAGACTTACTAAACCAGTGAGTATTCAAACATCCACATACTGCAATGCACATAGCATCCTAAGTCACAACCCTTTGCTAGAAAAAATAACAAAATGAATGTTTGCATCTAATTTGCAGGAAAGCCATGAATTCAAGGAAAGATGATTTGGATGATGTGTTGAAACTCGTTTCATTCTTCAAGGACATGAAGGCAATCAATGATGAGTTTTTCTATGACATACACATAGACAAGGACAAGTCAATCAAAAACATTTTCTGGTCCAATGCAAGCTGTTGAGGAGCGTATCAAGACTTTGGCAATTGTGTAACCTTTGACACAACTTACAAAACCAACAGATTTCATATGCCTCTGGGAATGTTTGTTGGAACAAACCATCACTTGCAGTTAGTCTTGGCCATCTCAGGCCCGGCCCTGTCGGCCCACCCAGGCCCGGCCCTAAAATCCAGGGCCTAGGCCCGATGGGCTTGCTTGTGGGCCGGGCTTGGGCCTAAGTTTTGAGCCCACCAGCAGGGCCTGGACGGGCTTGGGCTTGGCATATTGGCATTTTAAGGAAGACGCCCGGCCCACGGCCCTAAGCCCTAAGGGCTTTTGAGGGCTTTTTACCAGATGGGCCGGCTTGGGCTTGAAAAGTAGGCCCGATGGTAGGGCCTGGGAGGGCCTGGGCCTCAGTTTTCTGCCATGGGCTTTTTTAGGCCCGACCCAAGCCCGGCCTGGCCCGGCCCATGTCCAGATATACTTGCAGTCAACAATATTTGTTGTTGCCCTTATCGGAGACGAAGATGCAAAGTCATTCAAATGGTTGTTTGATACATTTGTACGGTGCATGAACAACAAGCACCCAACTTGCATTCTAACAGGTGACTTCAAATAAAAAACTATACAAGTTTCATCACCTTTCCAGTCTCTGGGTCTGTATTGGGTATATTTGGTTTTATCTGAAAATAATATACAGCAAGCAGTTCAACCACTGTTAGCACAGAAGTACAACTAACAGTGGAAGAAAGCAAAATTATCTGTCACATGTTAAGAAAATAATATACAGCAAGCAGTGCAACCACTGTTAGCACAGAAGTCCAACTAACAGTAGATGAAAGCAAAATTATCTGTCACATGTTTAGAAAAAAAACTAGTCATGAATGTGAAGTTCAAGTACAAGAATCATAGAAGTTCAAGGACAAAAAGATGTAAAGGAAAAAACATGTAACATGTTTAGAAAAAAATAGTTATTTATGTGAAGTTCAAGCACTGGTACCACAGAAGTTCAAGAACACTACTGTAAGAAAATTTTGAGTGTGACACTACTAGGTAGTCCTACTGCTACCTGTTAAGTTCAAGCACTGGTACCACAGAAGTTCAAGAACACTGCTGTAAGAAA
The DNA here is from genome assembly GCF_002162155.2 of Triticum dicoccoides. Taxonomy (NCBI): domain Eukaryota; kingdom Viridiplantae; phylum Streptophyta; class Magnoliopsida; order Poales; family Poaceae; genus Triticum; species Triticum dicoccoides. The sequence continues at coordinate 385,950,852 of NC_041385.1, read as the reverse complement.
AAATACATCTGCCATTTTTAGATAGTCATATTGCTTGATGTGAAGTTCAAGTACTTGTACAACAGAAGTTCACCATCACTGCAAAAAAGGAGCAAGTTACATTTTTTTTAATTCATGCAGACCAGTGCCCGTCAATGGCGAAAGCTATACCACAATCATTCCCAAACACCGTCCACAAGCTATGACGTTGGCACATCCTGAAGAAGTACAAGGAATACCTCGCGTTGCTGTACAAAAAGTACAAAACATTCAAAGAGGAGTTCACAACTATATTAAACTGGCCGCTGATGCCAACGGAGTTTGAAACTGCCTGGGCTGAACTCGTGGACAGGTAAAACCTGGAGAACGACCAGATGATGATGCAGCTCTAGAATGATAGTAAAATGTGGATTTCAGCATATTACAAGAACATTTTCTGTGCTAGAATGACTTCCACACAATGAAGCGAGAGCATGAACCACGTGCTCAAGAGAGGGTTTGTCGGTGGGACCCAGAACCTACACAAGTTTGCTAGGCGGTAAATGCTTGCATACAAACTCGGATACAGAAGGAGAACGAGCAAACAATGACCAGCATGGTATGAACACACACACACAAAAAGAACCCCATCATATTGTGTTTTCCTTCAAACATGTGCACCTTGAATTTAAAAAAATGAAACCCATGACTCTACTTCTACTAATATCTTATTTTTTGACATGTGCAGACAAATCCTGTGACAAAAACAACATACGACTACGAGGAAGACATGTCTATCAAGTACACGAGAGCCGTGTACACCGAGATGAGGACTAGGATGAGAAAAGCCATGCTATTTCGCGCAAAGCCTACAACAGAGCCCACTAAGTACCTTGTGTACTACCACAACAAGGCTGGCCATGATGATGAAGAAAGATTTTCCTGGTCAAAGCATGAATTCCAGGTTGTAGCTGACCCTGATAATGAAATATACGAGTGTGAATGCAAGCTATGGACACACATAGGTGAACGGAAAAACAAACTCACTAAATAGCTAAACTAGTAGTATCATATCAAAATATGTGAAACTCATTGCTGGCTCACAAGCTATATATTCTGCATTCATCACAAAAATGCAGGCCTCTTCTGCCTTCACATCATGAACATACTGGATCACCTGAAGCCTGACAAATTTCCAAACAAGTATATCCTCAAACAGTACACAAAGACAGCAAAATCACAACCAACCTTTGATACAAGGGACTACAACACAACCGCATTGGATGGCAGCTCAAGACTATTGAAGCAAGACATCTTCCTGCAACTAAATTTGATGGTTAACAAGAAAGCGATGAGATGTGACCAACAATATGACAGAGCCTACTATGTTCTCAAGAGGCTCGTGGAAGAGCTTGATGCAATACATTCAGCAAATTGAGCGGATGCTGACGAAAGGATGGCTCAAGAGGATGCTGAAATTGAAGATGACCTTCATTATTATGCAGCTGAAATGCTAAACGCCGCTGCTCATGCCAACCAATGCAAGCAGGATGTTGACCAATCAATGGAGCAGCGCCAGCAAGAGACGATGATACTGCCGCAGTACTCTGAAACAAAGGGTAGGAAGAAAATTTCTGCAGCAAAGAAAAGTGGCAAGGGAGCTCAAATAAAGGCACCACCTACAGGAAGAGTCGTCATGCTCAATAAGAACGAAGTGCCACTTGGACACAGGAAATGTAGTGTGTGCAACCAGGTTGCGGGACACAACAAGCTCACCTGTCCAACACTCTTGGAAAGAAATGATGCAGAGGAGGTCAAGCAACCCAAAGTTCAGAAACAGCAGCCCAAAGTTATAGAACAAAAGAAGGGACCACACCCACAGAAAGCAAGCAACAGGCTTTGTAGCATATGCAAGCAGTATGAACCACATAATGCAAGAACATGCCCGCAGCGCGCAGATGCTGCAAAGACAAGCAAAAGGCTAGAGAAGAAACAGAAAGCAAAACCTAGAGCCAGCAACAAGAAAGTGGTGGAAGATGAAGAGGAAGAAGAAGATGAAGACGCAATCGAAGAAGAGGAAGACGAAGAGGAAGAGGAAGAGGAAGAGGACGATGAAGAGGAAGAGGAAGAGGATGATGAAGAGGAAGAGGACGATGAAGAGGAAGATAGAGAAGAAGATGAAGAGGAAGAGGTACATGTCAAGCAATAACCACCACAACCAAAGCCTAGGAGGAGCGCAAGGCTGATGAATAGTTAGACTAGGTCAATTAAACGAAGCGAACTTATGTCATGCCAATGTGTAGAATATTATTCCACTTTTGAAACAATAGTTTAGGAGAAAGCTTACTTGAACTTTTATTGCTGAAGTTTCAAAATAAATTATACAGTAGAAGTTTAAGTAAGCTTTCTGCAGAAGTACTAGTATAGTATAAGAGGAGGTGCTGGTGATGTATTGCATGAGAGAGCAAGCAGTAATAAAATGAAAAAATATGCACTGTGAAGTTCAAGTAATATTACAGCAGAAGTCCTGATATATTATGGCAGGAAGTGCTATGCTGGTGATGAATTACATGCAGAGTGCAAGCAAGAATAAAAATGAAAAATATACAATATGAAGTTCAAGCAACATTACAGTGGAAGTTTTGGTATACTATGGCAGGAGGAGGTGCTGGTGTTGTATTCCATAAAAGAGCAACCAGCAAATAATTATACAGTCTGAAGTTCAGGTTACCTTGCAGAAGAAGTTCTGGTATATAAAATCATATAAAATCGATGTAGGAAAAAAATATACTTCAAAAAATTTAAAGTTTTGCCGTATGAACTAAGGTTAGAAAGCCTAAGACAACGCGCTCAGATATGAAGTTCTGCTTGGATACATGCAGAAGTTCATGTACAATGCCGACAAAAGACAAAAAGAAAAGTTAAGGAGTGTATGAGAATATTTTTACATAAAGTTATAGTTGAAATCCGTTCATAGTTGAAAAATCACAAAAAACAAATATAGATTCTATGCAAAAGGCTACGTATTGGTTGGGTTAAAAAATAACAATACATTACACAACACAGAAAATCCTATCCATCTGAAACCAGCAGCCCAGCTAGATCTCAAGCGGAAGTTCAAGTCAAAGATCATTTGTTGGGGCCCAAAATTAAACAACACAGAAAATAAAAAAATGAGCAGTTCAACTATAGCCCAGGGAGAAGTTCTGGTACATCTGTTGCTGAAAAACATACTACACATGGATACTGAAAACGATGCATTATATTGAAATTCACAAGCCAAATCATTATTCACACCAAATACATTTGTCCTCAAATATCATAAGTAATAGTGCTGCAGCTGTACATACACAAATCACTAAACAAATCTTAAAACCAAATCTTTACAGAATCGTTCCAATCACTATCAATCATAAATCTTTACAAGATCAAATCTACACTATAAACTAATGCTTTGACTTCACGGGCCAAAGGACTGAATCTCTTTAGGAAGCTTTGCACGCACGACTTCATTCTTCTTGCTAAAGATTAGAGTGTGCATGAACTCGGCCTTCCAGTCATTTGCAGCAGCCTACCAACAGGAAATGAAATGATAGTTTAGTAAAGGATAACTAAGACCACAGCAGGAGCGTCTCAGCAAAAACAAACAACAAAAATGAAATGATGATTAGACAAGAACAAGGACAAAACATACCTCCACATCACCAATATCATCAACAAGCTCATCGCCATCATATATAGAGCCGAACTTCGCGGCAAAGAAACCACAATCATTATTCACTTGCTTTAGAACACCGATAAAAGTTTGCCTCTTTGCAATAGTCACCCAGTTAGGCTGCTTGCTTGCTTTGTACGCAGCCTTGCAGTACATCTCCTCGAGCAACCCAACAAATCTCTTGATCTGCAGGAAACGCCAAAATAAGATGAAGTCAAAAACATGTTAACCAAAATAGTTAGGTTTCAGGTACATAAAAGGGACACTTGCATACAATCCAGCTAAACACATAGGAGAAGTTCAACTATCAAATGATAGTCAGTTCAAGCAGTATTACCAAAACAGAGACAGAAAACATATTTTCTCAACACAAGCCATAGATATGAAAGGAGGTTCAGGCTAAGAAACACTCTCGATATTGGCAGTCTCCATGAAAACTTGTTTGCGACGTTCCCTTATTACTGTAAGGTAGTGATCAAGGATGTCAATGCTCCCACGATATATATTCAGCACATACACACTGTAGTGCGCCATTGTGTCAAATGGCTTGAATAGTACCCAAAAAAACCTGCCAAGAATGAAAGAAACGGTGAACACAAACTATAAAGCATAGATATTGAACAACCGGGATGAACACAAGCTTCTTTACAAACTCAGCAAAAGGATGTACATAAAATTTTAAAAAGCAAGAATTATGAAAACCTAACCAGCTTTGCATTAAGAAGGTCTTCTCCCTTGCAAACAAACATTGGGAGGAGTTTAGCCGAATTTTTTGCATCAAACTTTGGAACTGTTGCAGCGAAGAAATCATACTCCAGGCAGTACTGTGCATTCACAAAAACACAATTAAAACACCTCACAAATGCCACTACAACAAGACTAGAGCAAAAAAAGGGAGATAGGGATGCAAAGAATTAAAACCTGTATGAAGTAGGGGCTAAGTACAACCCTGTCAGCACTAGTGAATATCTCAGAGGTCTCCGGCTGATCCTTCCACAAATTTATGAGATAATCCATTATGTCTCCTTCCATCTGCCGCCCTGCAACGAAAAGGGTATAAAGTACACGTCCCATGAGGTCAATCACATTCCGAGGGATGGTAAACATGCAGTAGCTTGTCCTGTAGATTTAAAAGGATCGCAAAAATTATTAGAAGTTCAGACACTATAACTCAAAAGACAAGGGGAGATAAACAGAAGTTCAGATACTACAACAACAAAAGTTCATATACTACAACAACAGAAGTTCAGACACTACAACTCCAAGGCAAGGGAGAAATGAACAAAAGTTCAGATACTACAACAACAGAAGTTCAGACACTATAACTCAAAAGGCAAAGGGGAGATAAATAGAAGTTCTGATACTACAACAACAGAAGTTCAGGCACTATAACTCAAAAGACAAGGGGAGATAAACAGAAGTTCTGATACTACAACAACATAAGTTCAGACACTATAACTCCAAGGCAAGGGAGAAATGAACAAAAGTTCTGATACTACAACAACAGAAGTTCAGACACAAAGTAGCATCTCTGGCAGCAACAAAGTTAAGAAGAAGAAAACTCACTCAGAATACTTCTCCAGACCCTCTTCACTAAGCACATACTGTCTCAACTTTCGGGTCTCGGACAGATGAGGGTAACTGTATTTTTTTAGGGGAGCGACAGCAGAACGCCACTTCAAAGGCAATCTTGATGCTCGCTTGGAGGTAGTTATGTTGCCAGACTCAACTGCCGGTTTCCTCCTAGTGATGACAGCATTCTTCCCACCTCTCCCAGCAACAGTACCAGCAGCAGATTTACCATTATTCGGGTAAGAAATCTTTTCAAAATCATCATCATATGAAATCACTTCTGCTTCGACTGCTTCGAGTGCACCAACCTTCCTGGAGCAAGGGGTTCTTGGAGTACCACAAATACCACCAGCCTGCTTCCCCAACTCGGAAGGAATAAGGGTTCGAGGTCTATCATCTTCTATCGGAGTTGTGCTGATCAATTCCTCCCTAGGCTGGTATTCCTATGACCCGAGGAATGAGTAGTGGTAATCGGTCAAGTCCAATGGTTCCACTGTCAAAGAAAAGGAGGACAAAAAACACCATTAAGTAATACTGAAGTTCAGGCATAGCACAAATGTGCAGTCCAACTAAAATATAGATGACATGTTTACTACTAAAGCTGATCTAAAAAATTTAGTTGCATTTAAGAACTAAAAGAAGTTCAGGCACAACCAAAGGCACAGTTCAAGATAAACTGATGAACTGGAAAACATTCAACTACAGCTAACAAAAGCATAGAAAGGCATCATCTCTGAAGTTCAAGTAGAATAAATGCTCGTGCCCAAGTAAGAAATGGAAGGGAAAAAATACTGAAATAAAACACACAAGCAAAATAAAAAAGATAAAAAATGAAGTTCATGTACAAGGAATGCTCCTCTCCATCTGAAACCAGAAGCCAGCAAGATCTCAAGCAGAAGTTCAAGTTCAACAAATAATGAAGTTCACGTAGAATAAAAGATGAAGTACAGGTAAGCAGTCCAAGTTACAAGACTTACATGTGTAGTAGCCAAACAAAGCTTGGAAGTCTGTCTCAAACAGGTTGGAAGAAGCGATTGAGTACAACCACGTCTTCCTGATATCCGAGATATTTTCATGGGAGTAGTTTGCAAGAACCCCATCATGAAACGAATTAACATTCACAAGCATGAAGAATCCGCAATCGATACTGCCATCAAACACAAAAAAGAACAGTGTTAGAACAAAAAAGAAAGCCAACGAGTAAAACAAGTCGCACCTTACGTACAACTACAGTTAAATAGAAGAGATAGAGACAAAAGTGAAACTCATACTTGTTATTCTGCTGGGGGACATCAATCCTATTCAATTGGAAATGGTCAATAGTAACTGGGTTGAAGGGTGTCTCCCTGTCGTTGCTGGCATCGTTCCAAAGCTTCTTGATGTTATCGGTCATCCGCCAAAATAGGCGTACCACACAGTCATCTTCTGGTCCATAGTGGGAGTCGAGAAGCTGGAACCTTGAATTCTTCAGGTCAAGGAATATCGACACCCAATGACCGACACCACCCATGGAAGCAGGAATCTCAGGCGGGTCAAAAGTGGGGAAATTACCTGGAGCAACATAAACATATGTATCATTGAAAACTGAAAATTAATATCAAACGGTACAAAGAAAAATAAAACAATACAAACACAGTTGATCGCAATGCGAAACTAATAGAGAGACGAAGAACAAGATATTGCATACCGAATCATGTGCATCCATGCTATCTAGACTAGTCACCAAGAAGTACTTCCTCACATACTTCCTCACACGGGAATCGAATTGACCTATGAAAATCTTGTCCTAAAATAATGCAGACAACACCAACATATGAAAAATACAAAAATGAGACAAACAAGTTTTAACTAACAAATGGTAAGGAACAAAACGGAAAAGAAATCACTATATGGTTGACTTACACAAACCCAATACGGCAGGATGAGTTTGTCTGATCCCTGGTACTTCGCACGTAGACAATAGAGTGCAACCTCAGCCACATTAGACCGAAGCATTCCGCGAGGAGCAAGAGATATTGCGACATCTTCAACAGAAGCTTCACACTCATTGTTTTGGAACATAATCATTGATCTAAAACAAGCAAACAGAAAGTAAAAGAAGTTCAGCATCAGGAAACTCAGCAAGTTCATAACACATGTAAGCCCAGAAGTTCAGCTACATCACAGCAGGCAGTACAAAAAGTGCAGAAGTTCAGCACCAGAGAAGTAAAAAAAACAGAAGTTCAACAACATAGAGTAAGGAAGTTTAGGTATGAAACCACATGCAGTTCACATGGGGTATATGGATGTAAAAATTGAACAGCTGCACTCACCTCTTGGAATGAACATTCTTAAGCCTAGTTACACTGAAATAAAAGTCATCAACCTTCTTTCGGATGACAGCAAGGTCGCTATGTGCTCAGCAAAAACAAATAGCAATTAAGAAGAACATCTCAAGCACATAGATTCGCAATAGTTTAATTGATAGCAAGATTCAAGCACAACATTCAAACACAGGCACATCTCAGCATTACAAACACCCCCCCTCCCCCACATAAAAAATAGGTTCACTAAATTTTATTTTACAACCCACACGATAAAGCACTAAACCAGAAGTTCAACTTGCACCACACAAGCAGTTCACAGGGATATCATGGACAAAAATAAACAACAAAGGGAAGGGGATGTGGAAAGAAGAGAGGAGCATGCTCCTCTCTTTATAGATTCTTGCCTAGACCAGTGACAGCACTGGAATGATCAACCTCCTCTCCATAGCTATCGCTTTCAGTCTCTTCATCATCATCATCTCCAGTTGACATTGCAGCATCGTCGGAAAGAACACCAGCAGCAGCTGGAGAATCTGAAACAACAAAAACCGTTGGCTCTGCAGCACTAGGAAGAGCTGGAGAACCAGCATCAACAACAATTGATGGCTCTGCTGCAGGAGACTTCTCGTGGCCTGCAGCAGCACTACCACCAGTCTCAACAGCAGCCTCGACAGGATCTTCCTCCAAAATGATATATCCAGCTGCCTTGCCCTGCTCAGCATCAGAAACATCAGCTGCCTTGCCTTGCTCAGCATCAGAAACCTCAGATGTCTTTCCCTGCTCAGCATCAGAAACCTCAGCTGCCTTTCCTTGATCAGCATCAGAAACCTCAAAACCAATGGACGACTGAGGTTCAGTCGGGTCTACCCCGTCGGAGCAGCCGGTGCCTGACACAGACTTGTCTGCAACCTTCTCTGGAGGAACACTAGCATCATCATTCTGCGCCAAGTACAGAAAGTCATTACAAAGGGCCACATAATGATAATAATGCACCACAAACAAGTAAAATAAAAAATGAGACAAATGGACAAGATAAATGATACCTTATTTTCACAGCCATGAACCTCATCAACTAATACATCACTAGAGGGGCAAGGATCATGCACAAGGGCATCATCATGCACAGGATCATCTTTATGCACAGGTAAAACATCCTCCCTAACCCCAGCAACATCATCAACAGCCTAGAAAATAATCATGTAGAAAACAAATACCTGATCAGCAAAAGTTCACGTTACATAATCAGAGAAGGTCAGGTATCACAACTGGCACATAATGGAAGTCCAAATACAGTAAACATAGAAGACCAGATATCAAACTACCATTAAGATACAAAAGAAGACAAAAAGGGACAGTCATCAAAGTCATAGAAGTTCAGGTGCTAATGCTCTTGAAGTTCAGGTCCTATAAACAGAGAAGGTCAACTAGGAAACACTAGTACCAAAAATAAAAAAGACTAGAAAATAATCATGTAGAAAACAAATACCTAATCAGCAAAAGTTCATGTTACATAATAAGAGAAGGTCAGCTATCACAACTGACACATCATGGAAGTCCAAATACAGTAAACATAGCAGATAACATACCGAACTACCATAAGATACGAAAAGGAACAAAAAGGGCCAGTCATCAAAGTCATAGAAGTTCAGTGTTGGAAATATGCCCTAGAGGCAATAATAAAATGGTTATTATTATATTTACTCGTTCATGATAATTGTCTTTTATTCATGCTATAATTGTGTTATCCGCAAATCGTAACACATGTGTGAATACATAGACCACAACATGTCCCTAGTGAGCCTCTAGTTGACTAGCTCGTTTATCAATAGATGGTCACGGTTTCCTGACCATGGACATTGGATGTCATTGATAACGGGATCACATCATTGGGAGAATGATGTGATGGACAAGACCCAATCCTAAGCATAGCACAAGATCGTGTAGTTCGTTTGCTAGAGCTTTTCCAATGTCAAGTATCATTTCCTTAGACCATGAGATCGTGTAACTCCCGGATGCCGTAGGAGTGCTTTGGGTGTACCAAACGTCACAACGTAACTGGGTGACTATAAAGGTATACTACAGGTATCTTCGAAAGTGTCTGTTGGGTTGACACGGATCGAGACTGGGATTTGTCACTCCGTATGACGGAGAGGTATCTCTGGGCCCACTCGGTAATGCATCATCATAATGAGCTCAAAGTGAGTAAGTGGTTGGCCACGGGATCATGCATTACGGTATGAGTAAAGTGACTTGCCGGTAACGAGATTGAATGAGGTATTAGGATACCGATGATCGAATCTCAGGCAAGTAACGTACCGATTGACAAAGGGAATTGTATACGGGATTACTTGAATCCTCGATATCGTGGTTCATTCGATGAGATCATCGTGGAACATGTGGGAGCCAACATGGGTATCCAGATCCCGCTGTTGGTTATTGGCCGGAGAGTCGTCTCGGTCATGTCTGCATGTCTCCCGAACCCGTAGGGTCTACACACTTAAGGTTTGGTGTGCTAGGGTTGTAGAGATACTAGTATGCGGTAACCCGAAAGTTGTTAGGAGTCTCGGATGAGATCCCGGACGTCATGAGGAGTTCCGGAATGGTCCGGAGGTGAAGAATTATATATAGGAAGTCCAGTTTCGGCCATCGGGAAAGTTTCGGGGGTCACCGGTATTGTACGGGGACCACCGGAAGGGTCCCGGGGGTCCACAGGGTGGGGCCACCTATCCCGGAGGGCCACATGGGCTGAAGTGGGAGGGGAACCAGCCCCTGGTGGTCTGGTGCGCCCCCCCCCTTGGGCCCCACCTGCGCCTAGGGTTGGAAACCCTAGGGGTGGGGGGCGCCCCACTTGGCTTGGAGGAAAGCCACCCCCCTTGGCCGCCGCTCCTCCTTGAGATGGGATCTCCAAGGGGGCCGCCACCCCCCTTGGCCCCTATATAAAGAGGGGGAGGGAGGGCAGCCACACCCCTGTCCCTGGCGCCTCCCTCTCCCTCTGCAACACCTCTCCCTCTCATAGAGCTTGGCGAAGCCCTGTCGAGATCGCCGCTGCTTCCACCACCACGCCGTCGTGCTGCTGGATCCCCATCAACCTCTCCCTCCCCCTTGCTGGATCAAGAAGGAGGCGACGTCTTCCCCAACCTTACGTGTGTTGAACACGGAGGTGCCGTCCGTTCGGCACTAGGATCATCGGTGATTTGGATCACGATGAGTACGACTCCCTCAACCCCGTTCTCTTGAACGCTTCCGCGTGATCTACACGGGTATGTAGATGCACTCCTCTATCTCGTTGGTAGATGACTCCATAGATTGATCTTGGTGAAGCATAGAAATTTTCTATTTTCTGCAACGTTCCCCAGCAGTGGCATCATGAGCTAGGTCTATGCGTAGTTTCTATGCACGAGTAGAACACAAACTTGTTGTGGGCGTAGATGTTGTCAATTTTGTTGCCACTACTAGTCTTATCTTGCTTCGGCGGCATCGTGGGATGAAGCGGCCCGTACCGACCTTACACGTACGCTTACGTGAGACAGGTTCCATTGACTGACATGCACTAGTTGCATAAGGTTGCTAGCGGGTGTCTGTCTCTCCCACTTTAGTTGGAGCGGATTCGATGAAAAGGGTCCTTATGAAGGGTAAATAGAAATTGGCATATCACGTTGTGGTTTTACGTAGGTAAGAAACCTTCTTGCTAGATACCTATAAAAGCCACGTAAAAACATGCAACAACAATTAGAGGACGTCTAACTTGTTTTTGCAGCATATGCCTTGTGATGTGATATGGCCAAAAGGATGTGATGAATGAAATATTTGTGATGTATGAGATTGATCATGTTCTTGTAATAGGAATCACGACTTGCATGTCTATGAGTATGACAACCGATCGGAGCCATAGGAGTTGTCTTTATTTTTTGTATGACCTGCTGTCATTGAATAACGCCATGTAAATTACTTTACTTTATTGCTAAACACGTTAGCCATAGAAGTAGAAGTAATCGTTGGAGTGACAACTTCATGAAGACACGATGATGGAGATCATGATGATGGAGATCATGGTGTCATGCCAGTGACGAAGATGATCATGGCGCCCCGAAGATGGAGATCAAAGGAGCAATATGATATTGGCCATATCATGTCACTATTTGATTGCATGTGATGTTTACCATATTTTGCTTCTTATTTGCTTAGTACGACGGTAGTAAATAAGATGATCCCTTATAATAATTTCAAGAAAGTGTTCCCCCTAACTGTGCGCCGTTGCGAAAGTTCATTGTTTCGAAGCACCACGTGATGATCGGGTGTGATAGATTCTAACGTTCACATACAATAGGTGTAAGACAGGTTTACACATGCAAAACACTTAGGTTGACTTGACAAGCCTAGCATGTACAGACATGGCCTCGGAACACAAGAGACCGAAAGGTCGAACATGAGTCGTATGGAAGATACGATCAACATGGAGATGTTCACCGATAAAGACTAGTCTGTCTCATGTGATGATCGGACACGGTCTAGTTGAGTCGGATCATGTATCACTTAGATGACTAGAGGGATGTCTAATCTGAGTGGGAGTTCATAAAATAATTTGATTAGATGAACTTAATTATAATGAACTTAGTCTAAAAACCTTTGCAAAATGTCTTGTAGATCAAATGGCCAACGCTCATGTCAACCTCAACTTCAACGCGTTCCTAGAGAAAACCAAGCTGAAAGATGATGGTAGCAACTATTCGGACTGGGTTCGGAACCTGAGGATCATCCTCATAGCTGCCAAGAAAGCATATGTCCTAGAAGGACCGCTAGGTGAAGCACCCATCCCAGAGAACCAAGATGTTATGAACGCTTGGCAGTCACATGGTGATGATTACTCCCTCGTTCAGTGCAACATGCTTTACAGCTTAGAACCGGGGCTCCAAAAGCGTTTTGAGCAACACAGAGCATATGAGATGTTCGAAGAGCTGAAAATGGTTTTCCAAGCTCATGCTCGGGTTGAGAGATATGAAGTCTCCGACAAGTTCTACAGTTGTAAGATGGAGGAAAATAGTTCTATCAGTGAGCACATACTCAAAATGTCTGGGTTGCACAACCGCTTGTCCCAGCTGGAGATTAACCTCCCAGACGAGGCGGTCATTGACAGAATCCTTCAGTCGCTCCCACCTAGCTACAAGAGCTTCGTGATTAACTACAATATGTAGGGCATGGTGAAAACTATTCCTGAAATATTTTCAATGCTGAAATCAGCAGAGGTGGAAATCAAAAAGGAACATCAAGTGTTGATGGTCAATAAAACCACTAGTTTCAAGAAAGGCAAGGGTAAGAAGAACTTCAAGAAGGACGGCAAGGGAGTTGCCATGCCCGGTAAGCCAGTTGCCAGGAAGAAGCCAAAGAATGGACCCAAACCTGAGATTGAGTGCTTTTATTGCAAGGGAAAGGGACACTGGAAGCGGAACTGCCCCAAATACTTAGCAGACAAGAAGGCCGGCAACACCAAAGGTATATGTGATATACATGTAATTGATGTGTACCTTACCAGTACTCGTAGTAGCTCCTGGGTATTTGATACTGGTGCGGTTGCTCATATTTGTAACTCAAAGCAGGAGCTACGGAATAAGCGGAGACTGGCGAAGGACGAGGTGACGATGCGCGTCGGGAATGGTTCCAAGGTCGATGTGATCGCCATCGGCACGCTACCTCTACATTTACCGACGGGATTAGTTTTAAACCTCAATAATTTTTAATTAGTGCCAGCTTTGAGCATGAACATTGTATCTGGATCTCGTTTAATGCGAGATGGCTACTCATTTAAATCCGAGAATAATGGTTGTTCTATTTATATGAGAGATATGTTTTATGGTCATGCCCCGCTGGTCAATGGTTTATTCTTAATGAATCTTGAACGTGATGTTACACACATTCATAGTGTGAATACCAAAAGATGTAAAGTTGATAACGATAGTCCCACATACTTGTGGCACTGCCGCCTTGGTCACTTTGGTGTCAAACGCATGAAGAAGATCCATGCCGATGGACTTTTGGAGTCTCTTGATTACGAATCATTTGACACGTGTGAACCATGCCTTATGGGCAAAATGACCAAGACTCCGTTCTCTGGAACAATGGAGCGAGCAACCAACTTATTGGAAATCATACATACTGATGTGTGCGGTCCAATGAGCGTTGATGCTCGCGGAGGATATCGTTATGTTCTCACTCTCACTGACGACTTGAGTAGATATGGGTATGTCTACTTGATGAAACACAAGTCTGAGACCTTTGAAAAGTTCAAGGAATTTCAGAATGAGGTAGAGAATCAACATGACCGAAAGATAAAGTTCTTACGATCAGATCGTGGGGGAGAATATTTAAGTCACGAATTTTGTATGCACTTAAGGAAATGTGGAATCGTTTCACAACTCACGCCACCTAGAACATCTCAGCGTATCGGTGTGTCCGAACGTCGTAATCGCACTCTATTGGATATGGTGTGATCTATGATGTCACTCATCGATTTACCGCTATCATTTTGGGGATACGCTCTAGAGACAACTACATTCACTTTAAATAGGGCACCGTCTAAATCTGTTGAGACGACACCGTATGAATTATGGTTTGGGAAGAAACTTAAGCTGTTGTTTCTAAAAGTTTGGGGATGCGATGCTTATGTCAAGAAACTTCAACCTGAAAAGCTCGAACCCAAGTCGGAAAAATGCGTCTTCATAGGATACCCAAAGGAAACCATTGGGTATACCTTCTACCTATGATCCGAAGGCAAGATCTTTGTTGCCAAGAATGGGTCCTTTCTGGAGAAAGAGTTTCTCTCGAAAGAAGTAAGTGGGAGGAAAGTGGAACTTGATGAAGTACTACCTCTTGGAAGTAGAGCGGCTTAGTAAGATGTTCCTGTGGTTCCTGCACTGGCTAGAGAGGAAACTAATGATGATGATCAAGGTACTTCAGATAAAGTTACTACTGAACTTCGTAGGTCCACCAGGACACGTTCCACACCATAGTGGTATGGCAACCCTGTCCTGGAAATCATGTTGTTAGACAACGGTGAACCTTCGAACTATGAAGAAGCAATGGCGGGCCCAGATTCCAACAAATGGCTTGAAGCCATGCAATCCGAGATAGGATCCATGTATGAAAACAAAGTATGGACTTTGACAGACTTGCCTGATGATCGGCGAGCGATAGAAAGCAAATGGATCTTTAAGAAGAAGACGGACGCGGATGGTAATGTTACCATCTATAAAGCTCGACTTGTCACTAAGGGTTATCGACAAGTTCAAGGGGTTGACTATGATGAGACTTTCTCTCCCGTAGCGAAGCTGAAGTCTGTCCGAATCATGTTAGCAATTGCCGCATACTATGATTATGAGATATGGCAAATGGACGTCAAAACGACATTCCTTAACGTCCATCTTAAGGAAGAACTGTATATGATGCAGCCAGAGGGTTTTGTCGATCCTAAGAATGCTAACAAGGTATGCAAGCTCCAGCGCTCCATCTATGGGCTGGTGCAAGCATCTCGGAGTTAGAACATTCGCTTTAATGAAATGATAAAAGCGTTTGGGTTTATGCACACTTATGGAGAAGCCTGCGTTTACAAGAAAGTGATTGGGAGCTCCGTAGCATTTCTCATATTATATGTGGATGACATACTTTTGATGGGAAATGATATAGAACTTTTGGACAACATTAAGGCCTACTTGAATAAGTGTTTTTCAATGAAGGACCTTGGAGAAGCTGCTTACATATTAGGCATCAAGATCTATAGATAGATTGAGACGCCTCATAGGTCTTTCACAAAGCACATACCTTGATAAGATATTGAAGAAGTTCAATATGGATCAGTCCAAGAAGGGGTTATTGCTTGTGTTGCAAGGTGTGAAACTGAGCTCGGCTCAATGTGCGACCACGACAGAAGATAGAGAAAAGATGAGTGTCGTCCCCTATGCCTCAGCCATAGGGTCTATCATGTATGCCATGCTGTGTACCAGACCTGATGTAAACCTTGCCATAAGTTTGGTAGGAAGGTACCAAAGTAATCCCGACATGGAACACTGGACAGCGGTCAAGAACATCCTGAAGTACCTGAAAAGGACTAAGGATATGTTTCTCGTATATGGAGGTGACGAAGAGCTCGTCATAAAGGGTTACGTCGACGCTAGCTTCGACACAGATCTGGATGACTCTAAGTCACAAACCGGATACATGTATATTTTGAATGGTGGGGCAGTAAGCTGGTGTAGTTGCAAGCAAAGCGTCGTGGCGGGATCTACATGTGAAGCGGAATACATGGCAGCCTCAGAGGCAGCGCATGAAGCAATCTGGTTGAAGGAGTTCATCACCGACCTAGGAGTCATACCCAATGCATCAGGGCCGATCACACTCTTCTGTGACAACACTGGAGCTATTGCCCTTGCCAACGAGCCCAGGTTTCACAAGAAGACCAGGCACATCAAGCGTCACTTCAACACCATTCATGAAAATGTTCAAGATGGAGACATAGATATTTGCAAAGTGCACACGGATCTGAATGTTGCAGATCCGTTGACTAAACCTCTTCCGCGAGCAAAACATGATCAACACCAGAACTCTATGGGTGTTCGATTCATCACAATGTAACTAGATTATTGACTCTAGTGCAAGTGGGAGACTATTGGAAATATGCCCTAGAGGAAATAATAAAATGGTTATTATTATATTTCCTTGTTCATGATAATTGTCTTTTATTCATGCTATAATTGTGTTATCCGGAAATCGTAATACATGTGTGAATACATAGACCACAACATGTCCCTAGTGAGCCTCTAGTTGACTAGCTCGTTTATCAATAGATGGTCATGGTTTCCTGACCATGGACATTGGATGTCATTGATAACGGGCTCACATCATTGGGAGAATGATGTGATGGACAAGACCCAATCCTAAGCATAACACAAGATCGTGTAGTTCGTTTGCTAGAGCTTTTCCAATGTCAAGTATCATTTCCTTAGATCATGAGATCGTGTAACTCCCGGATGCCGTAGGAGTGCTTTGGGTGTACCAAACGTCACAACATAACTGGGTGACTATAAAGGTATACTACAGGTATCTCCGAAAGTGTCTATTGGGTTGACACGGATCGAGACTGGGATTTGTCACTCTGTATGACGGAGAGGTATCTCTGGGCCCACTCCGTAATGCATCATCATAATGAGCTCAAAGTGACTAAGTGGTTGGTCACGGGATCATGCACTATGGTACGAGTAAAGTGACTAGCCGGTAACGAGATTGAATGAGGTATTAGGATACCGACAATCGAATCTCGGGCAAGTAACATACCGATTGACAAAGGGAATTGTATACGAGATTACTTGAATCCTCGACATCGTGATTCATTCGATGAGATCATCGTGGAACATGTGGGAGCCAACATGGGTATCCAGATCCCGCTGTTGGTTATTGGCCGGAGAGTCGTCTCGGTCATGTCTGCATGTCTCCTGAACCCGTAGGGTCTAGACACTTAAGGTTCGGTGACGCTAGGGTTGTAGAGATACTAGTATGCGGTAACCCTAAAGTTGTTCGGAGTCTTGGATGAGATCCCGGACGTCACGAGGAGTTCCGAAATGGTCCAGAGGTGAAGAATTATATATAGCAAGTCCAGTTTTGGCCATCGGGAAAGTTTTGGGGGTCACCGGTATTGTACCGGGACAACCGAAAGGGTCCCGAGGTTCCACCGGGTGGGGCCACCTATCCCGGAGGGCCCCATGGGATGAAGTGGGAGGGGAACCAGCCCCTAGTGGGCTGGTGCGCCCCCCCTTGGGCCCCCCTGTGCCTAGGGTTGGAAACCCTAGGGGTGGGGGGCGCCCTACTTGGCTTGGGGGGCAAGCCACCCCCCTTGGCCGCCGCCCCCCTTGAGATGGGATCTCCAAGGGGGCCGGCGCCCCCTGGCCCCTATATAAAGAGGGAGAGGGAGGGCAGCCGCGCCCCAGTCCCTGGCGCCTCCCTCTCCCTCTGCAACACCTCTCCCTCTCGTAGATCTTGGCAAAGCCCTGCCGAGATCGCCGCTGCTTCCACCACCACGCCGTCGTGCTGCTGGATCTCCATCAACCTCTCCCTCCCCCTTGCTGGATCAAGAAGGAGGAGACGTCTTCCCCAACCGTACGTGTGTTGAATGCGGAGGTGCCGTCCGTTCGGCACTAGGATCATCGGTGATTTGGATCACGATGAGTACGACTCCCTCAACCCCGTTCTCTTGAACGCTTCCGCGCGATCTACAAGGGTATGTAGATGCACTCCTCTATCTCGTTGCTAGATGACTCCATAGATTGATCTTGGTGAAGCATAGAATTTTTTTATTTTCTGCAACGTTCCCCAACATTCAGGTGCTGAAGCACTTGAAGTTCAGGTCCTATAAACAGAGAAGGTCACCCTATAACTGCATAACAGTAATAACTAAAAGCTAACAATGAACACTAGTGCAAAAGAAATATCAAAAGCCAACATAAACAAACCTCTTGGGTACGCTCCACATGGCCTCCTTCACAACCCAAATGAACGGGATGCTGCCTATGAATTTCTCTCACAACAACACTCGCCTCATCTTCAAAAGGCTTGCAACGGGCGTCCTGCATTTCCTTGAACAGCGCAAAGCTAGCCCAGAGGTGGGAAGTGCTCTCACGAAGCTCAACAAGATATTTAGCTTCAATCGACAAAATCTCCTTCGAAGACTCAGCATCAAAACCGTGGCCGGGAGGAAGAATCCCATCCACGTGACTAAGACACTCAACCGTTGTCGGAACACGAGCCATCTCTCCACAAACAGTTTCCAGAAGTCCATCAATCTTAGAAAGGGAAGTATTGGCAGCATCAAACAAACTCTTGGAAGAAACGCCGCCTGCAACACTCACACGGGCAAAAGAACCTCCTGGATCTACAGGGGGGCACCAGTGTTAACATCCCGCGTGAATTCAAATCTCGGAGAAGTTCCACTACCTAGGCCGGCGGCACGAGGCATAGTAAGAACAGGACGTTCCATACGCATAAAGAACACAACCCCAGCCCGTGTCTTCCACTACATATACAAAAACAAAAGTCAACACGTTGCAAAACAAATGAAAGAACATGGAAGCAGAAATACAGAAGACAGAAGCAGAAGTTCAAGTTAGTACCACAAGCTGATACTGAAAAAATAGACAATGACAAGGAAAAAAGGCAGAACAATCAGATGCACAAACTACACCAAAAATTCCACTAATGCCTACACACGCAGTACATTTCAAAAGTCCAACTATGTCTACATAGGCAGTACAACCATGTATGACCAGAAGTTAACATGCGTTCAAAAATGTTGGAAATGTACATAGCAGAAGGTCAACCATGCATGTGCAACAACAAAGTTTAGCTTATTTCATATGAATATATCCAGAAGTTCACCTATGTACACAAAGGCAGTAATACCATATAAGCCAAGCAGTTCAGCTAATTTACTCGTCTATATGAACCAAAAGGTCATCTATGTACATAGAAGAAGTTCAACCATGCACACAAAGGTAGTACTAACTACACAGGAAAAAAGAAACACTCACAGGTAGTCTCCCAAACACCCAGTTGGCTGGGTCATCATCACCTTTCCTGACCAAGTTAGCCGCAGCGAGCTCAAGAAGCTTGTCCTGATGCATGTAATTGATGCGAGGCGTCCTCAAGTCAACATTAGGCGTCTTGACAATGATAAGGCAGTCCAGGTACATAAGAAGCGGCGTGATGGCACAACCTGTGACAGATTTTCCTCTGTTAATACCTTGCTGATACCTAACAACAGCACTTCGAAGGTCATCAACAACCAACTGGCAATAGTCCATATCTGCCATATCCTCAAACACAAGATTCTCAGCCATTGCTGCCTCCCTGGACACTCGTGTAGACGTTCCAGGGATAACCACCTTCATGAAAACAATCAGGTAAAACACCTGTAGAGCAAGATCATCCTTCGTCTCATCCTTCACAAGTTCTGCGAGGATATTCCGCAGATCCTTTATCTTGATGTTGTCACTCCTAGCGTACCCAAGCTTGCCCTTCAACCTCATAACAGAATCATCAAACCCATCACTCAAGGGCCTAGGAGGGGTACGATTACCTTGAGGGAATCCAAACAGATGGTGAATAACATCACTTGTAATACGCAGAACCTTGTTCGCCTCACCCATGTCCAGAATCATGGTTGCAGGGTCAATCCTCGTGTAGATGTTTCCCATCAAAGGACGAGAAATGTTGGAATCAACCTTCAAGTCAAACACATAACCAAAACCAGCATTGATAACCCTCGTCTTGTGCCTAAGCTGTAGCATTTTCACACACGTCTTCACCTCTCCTAGTGAGCAGCGAACCGTCTTGTTAAAACGTTTCGCCTCACCTCCTCCTTGGCCACCTTCTTTGGGTGCTTTGCATCCTCTCTTCCTCCTCTCAGGCCGCTCCACAAGCTGATACTGAAAAAATGAGATACACAATGAGATACACAAGCTACACCAAAATTCCACTAATGCCTACGAAATTACACACTCAATACATTTCAGAAGTCCAACTATGTCTACATAAGCAGTACAACCATGTATGACCAGAAGTTAACATGCTTTCAAAATGTTGGAAATTTACATAGCAGAAGTTCAACCATGTACAACAAGGCAGTAATAAAACATGAATACCAGAAGTCCAACTATGTCTACATAGGCAGTACAACCATGTATGACATCAAGTTAACATGCTTTCAAAATGTTGGAAATTTACAAAGCAGAAGTTCAACCATGTACAGCACGGCAGTAATAAAACATGAATACCAGAAGTCCAACTATGTCTATATAGGCAGTACAACCATGTTGACCACAAGTTAACATGCTTTCAAAATGTTGGAAATTTACCTAGCAGAAGTTCAACCATGTACAACAAGGCAGTAATAAAACATGTATACCAACAAGTTAAGCTGCTTTCTTCATGTATATATCCAGAAGTCCAACTATGTACACAAAGGAAGTAATACCATATAAGCCAAGAAGTTTAGCTCATTTACTCGTCTATATGAAGGTCAGCTATGTAAGCCAAGGCAGTGCTAAAAAAAACTACAACAATAGCGACAAATTCTATAAAAAGCGGTAAACATGAGACATTCATACCTGATTAGCGGCAGCATCATCATCATCGCCGTCCTCGTCATCAGTGTTGAAATCAGCATCATCCTTGTCCTCTGGATTAGCACGAGAACGCTTCTTCTCACCCTTGTTGACCTTTGCAGGTGCAACCTTGCGCTTGACGCCGCATTTCTTCCCCTTACTAGATGCACCAGCACCAAGCGGAGAAGGTGTAGGCACGGCAGTGGCAAGCACACGAGGACTACGGCGTGGCGTACCACCAAGGCCTAGCCCTTCATCTTCAGCAACTTCTGCAGGCCTTGAAACACGTGGGCTCCTCCGAGGAGTAACATCACCGATTATATGCTTCCTCGCAGCGGTCTTCTTGAATTTCTTCTTAACAGGGACAACCATGCCATTAGTGCCAGCCGGCACATCTTCCTCAACCGTGAGCTCAGCCACATGGACAGACGCAGGAACATCAGAACCTTTCTAAAGGCGGGCCGCCCTATTCTTCTCAAAATCTTCTTGCTTCTTCCTCTTACGTTGGTCCTCCAGAATAAGCTGAAGAGGCACATCCTCAGGTTGCGTGACAGGTTCAGTGCCATCAACAGACTGCGACTGCGTCTCTGACATCTAAAGAGAGCACAAAGGATCCAGAACGAAATCACAACCTTTGACTGACGAAGCCCCCTCCTCGGCAGTAGCAGGGTTTTTTGATAAATCCAACTCAGATAAAACTTCGTTGATGGTGTTCACAGCTTCCTCCTCTGTGGACACATCTGCAAAGAACACAAAATCAAAGCAAAAAATAAAAAAGTCAGGAACAAAAACAAAAAAACTGACGTGAATCAGTTAAAAAAACACGCCTCAAGAATTTAAAATGAAAAGAAAAGGGGTTTCACATACTAGGTGAAGCAAGACCTGTAGAAGCAAGATCCTCGAGGCTTGAAAAATTCTCAAGGCCCGAAGAAACCTCAGCAATCATAGTCAAAGGAAAAATGGGTGATTTTGCCACATCAGATATTGGAGCATCAGTATTAACTTCTGAAGCTCCATCTTGATCACAGGCATTTTTTTAGAACTATTCAACTCATCACCAACTACAAAAAAATGCAAGTAAAAAGGCAGCTGAGTTCTAATCCACAATCCTACACCAAAAGGGACTTCTACTTTTACATCAATGTCCAATACCCTGAAGTTCAACAATACCTAACAAAGTAGTAAACACAACAAAACAATCAAAAAATTACATACTAAATATAAAAACAATCTACACCAGAGGTGCTACTACATACAAGATTAATCTCGAGAAGTTCAATAAATATAACAAAGCAGTAAAACAAAAGGTGCATAACAGAACTTCAACCAAATTTCATTATAAACAAACAATAATTAAAACCAGAAGTTCAACTACATGACCAAAGCTAGTAGCACATAAAAAAGATGTAGCATGACCACAAATAGTATTTCACAGGCAAACTAAATATCAATACCATGAACATGATAACAAGAAAACAAAAAACAAAGATATACACTTTAAATATGAAATGGCACACACATAAACTATGTGTAAAATGCATACACACAAACCTTGTTAGAAGTTCACACTACTAAGACTGGCAGTCCAACAAGAAAACCAAATGAAGATATGGGCAGACATATATCACAATACTACTATTTAAAATACAAGATACAACTACATTAAGATACCTGGAGAAGATTTTGAAGCCATGACAACACAACCGCCTCGATGAATGCAACTCCAAAGACTAGAACAACCTGCAAAATCAGAAGATTGATTCCATATAGTTAGCAAGTAGAAAAACATACAAAAAAATGCAAAAAAGGAAACTGAATCAAACCCTAGAACTAACTAGAAACAACTAGAACCAACAAGTATGAATAGATGACAGTGGCACATATAGGCAAGAACGACAAAAAATGTATCCATAAACTAACTACAATGTCACAAATATAATCTAGTCCTCCAAATCCACATCACTAATGCAATTAGATACAACAGATCTAGCATCAACAATCACAACACACCCTCTCTGACATGCATCTGACTGCTAAAATCAACAAAGGGGAAATGAAAATCCACACACAAGCATATCACAAACAAATCTGGCCACGGGGGAATGCATTCCAACCACCACACACACAAGAACCCTACCTAATGTCCCACCAAACCATTAGAAAAAGGGGGTAGGAGGCGGACGCGAGAGCAAACAGAGCAAACAGGCAGGCCTCCACAGATCTGGCGAAAGTGAATACAAGCATTAGGGAGCGAGGGGGCGGGGGAGGGGGCAGCGTTTGTACCTCTCCAAACGACTCGCGCATGCATGAATCCGCGGCGGTTCTTCACTCCCCACGACGCCACACACAAGCAGTTGCCGCCCTCGCTTCAGAGCAGAGGAGAGCGGGCTGGGCGAGGGAAAGCGCGGCACGGGGAAGAAATAGGAGCGGGGGCATGCGACAGTTACTCCACTCGCGAGGGCAGGGGACAAGGGCGGAGAAATCGGGGGGAGTTGCAGTTGAAGAAGGCAGCAGAGCGACGGAGATGGGGGAGAGAGCGAGCGACAGAGGGAGAGGGGTTTTCTGATAGGTGGTGGCGAGGGAGATGGTCAATTAATGCCTATCTATCGTGGTGGGAGTTGCAGCGCCGGTGAAATTGCAATTTTAACCCCCAACAGCTATAAAAGTAAATACATCTATAGATAAATGAATGCACCATTTGAATGCATCTATTATAATGAGATAAGATCATAAAACAGCACTGCTGATATCCTTAAAACCAAAAATAGATGGCAAATACACTACCAAGGGAAGAAAAATACAAACAAAAAATATGCATAAAAAACAAGAGAAAAGAAGTTCAGGAAATAAAGAACAGAAATTCAAGTACACTAATTAAATAAGTAAAGGCACATGAATAAATAAACACTAAGTAACAAAAAGAAGAAGTTCAAGTACGAAAAGAGATGAAGTTCATACCTAAGTAAAATACACAACATAAAACAAGATAGATAGTGGGGTCACGGATGTGACAGACTCGCCTTCGCATGCGACGATGCGGCACGCCGCGTCGTTGCCTGCTCCGGCTCGTTCCTGTCTCGGCCTCGCAGGGGGAGGGGAGGGGGGGGGTCCCTCCCTCCTCCCCCCTACTCGGCCTCGCGCTACCGCATTGCTGCGCTAGGTTTTGAAAGGACGCAATGCG
>NC_041385.1:385886604-385926405 GCF_002162155.2 Triticum dicoccoides | reverse complement strand
CGCAGGGGGGGAGGGGGATCCCTACCCCCTCCCCCCTGCTCGGCCTCGCGCTACCGCATTGCTGCGCTAGGTTTTGACAGGACGCAATGCGGTTATTCTGTTTCCACCCCCACCGCACACACCCTAAACCCTAAACCCTAAGATAGATAGTGGGGTCACGGATGTGACGGACTCGCCTCCGCATGCGACGACACGGCACGCCGCGTCGTCGCCTACTCCGACTCGTTCCTGTCCCGGCCTCGCAGGGGGAGGGGAGGGGGTCCCAACCCCACTCCCCCCTGCTCGGCCTCGCGCTACCGCATTTGTCAATAGGCCCAATGCCTATTTCAATGTCTACAAATATTTAAATCCTAAAATAACAAACATAATTATAATTAAAGAAGTTCAAATAGAAAAGATAGAGAAGTTCGGGGTTTTGTCAAAACCTCAAATTAACATTTTAAAAATGATTAGCATCATACGTTCAGGATAGTTATTCACTGAAAAGATAGAGAAGATATAATTATAATTAAATCCTAAAATAACAAACATAACTATAATTAAAGAAGTTCAAATAGAAAAGATAGAGAAGTTCGGGGTTTTGTCAAAACCTCAAATTAACATTTTAAAAACGATTAGCATACATAAGTTCGTGATAGTTATTCACTTAAGACCGAACAACTACTATAAGTACGAAAACATACTAGAAAAAATAAGAAATATACGCATATCCGTAGGCCAATTACATGGTTGCTCATGGGACTATCAAAAAAATCCAAAGCAATGCAAAAGAATGAAAAATAATATAAAAACAGAAAGAAATACATAGGGCTTGCTCCATTACCTTGCAAAGAAAGAAAAACAGAAGTTCAGGTATGAACAGTACAGAAGTCCAGCTTGTACAACGACCCTTAGATGATCTGGAAAAAGTGCATGCATACTTGGACTAATCCCATGCTTGCCCACGAGACAAACTCTAAAAATAACATCTCAAGAACTAAAATTGTAAAAAAACGAAAAAAGAAAATATATAGCACCATGCACCTTCGCCTTGCAAAATATGGAATGCAATGTGGAAAACCAGAAGTTCAACCATTAATTAGAATGAAGTCCAGCATCTACTGAAGATAGTGGATGATCAAAAATAACAACCATCGACTGAAGTCCAGCATCTACTTAGAGCACAGAAGTTCAGGTGCGAAAGTTCTAGCAGTCCAGCTTGTACAACAGAACAAAAATTGATTGAAACAACAACCCCGATTAAATTTGGTTCCCAGATTTAATCGTTTGGGTCAATTCCGACACGTCAACAACCATTTCAAACATCGTCATACTCCAGATAAAACATCCAAAAAAGACCCGCCATCAATTAGTGCGCTCGAACAATGAACCACGACGGGAGGCAGAAAGTGCAATCCGTAATTTCGGAATGAATGAGCCAGCCAAATCGAATTAACAAAATGGGAAGGATTCAACCGCCATTTCGAACATCATCATGCTCCAGATAAATAAGAAAATGATCCCCATCATATTGTCGCTAGAACAAAAAACCTCGGCGGGAGGCAGAAGATCCAATCACCGGATTTTGATTTGTATGAGCCCGCATAATCAAATTAACAACATGGGAAGCATTCTGTCTCACTAATGCACGCAAATCCACACCCAATTTGAACAGAAAACCTACAAATCTACAACAGTGGCCGAAACCAATCCCGTAGACGAACAACAAAGGTGGCGGAACACCAAATCGAATTCGTTTGAAAATAACAACAAATCATGAAGTAAACTCGTACCCAAACCCAATTCTGATCCTGTTAGAGATCCTATAACATCCTGTACATGGAAAACACTTGTGACAGACCCATGTTCATCACCGCCCAAGAGCATATCCACCAACGAGCTAGATTCCTAATCAAAACAAGCATCTAGATTCTAAAACCGTGCAAACATTACACTTACATCGTGAACAACACGAATGATCAGAAAAACTCGCGGTAGAAGGCACGGTTGAGAAGATAGCCCAAAGGTCGGGTTCCTATAGAGGGAAGTTCAGACGTGTTACTCCAGCAGTTCATGTTGTGATCAGAATATTATTCTGATCCCGTGATCAGAATAGTGTTTATGTATATATATATATATATATATATATATATATATATATATATATATGCATGATACTAGTATATGATCGATACTAGCTAGCTAGCTATGTAATGCGTGCATAGTATCATAAGTTAGTATCTTAGGTTGCCTTATTAATTGCCATGCATGACACAAAGTAGTACAACATTTAATATGTGATACGGTATCATGATATGATACCCGACCCACACCCTCTCTTTCCTCATTTAACTGTGTGCGCATCATCCAAAAAGTCTAGTTGGCATGCAAGATACCACTTGATACTCCCATTACGACCAACCTTAGGGTGGCCATAGTGGGAGTATCATAGCCGGTATCATGCACTCGAGAATAGAAAATATGATGATGTGCGACAAAGAAGCAGTAACATAGATACTATAACATATATAATATAAATGCTATACTACTTTGTGTCATGCATGGCCGTAAATACGGTCATCTATGGTGTATATATATATATATATATATATATATATATATATATATATATATACTAGCTCTATGATATTATATATATGCACTATATGAAGGTACGTACGTTATATCATACACTAGTATCATATGCATGATACTATAGTATATATAATACTTCCCCACTATACAAAGGCTGGGCATAGTGGTGGTATCATAGCCGACGATACCATGCACTCGGAAAAATAGCAAGTATGCTGATGTGGCAAAGAATTAAATATAGTGAGGGTCAAACCGTTAGAGTAACATATAGGTAGACACCGTATCATGTTAAATGCGATGCTAATTTGTGTCATGCATGACAATAAATATGATCTATGATACTATATATACTCTATGTATTATACTATGCGCTATAATTGAAGGTACTATCATACACTATAGCCTAAGTATAGCCTAATTAAAACACCCACATGTAGAGTAACTGACGATTTGTAGTCGAAGTGTCGCGTCTCCTTTTGGAAACTATGATCCTTCTTGTGAGATGCTCCGGTATGGAAGGTGCGAGCACCAAAACTTGTGCCAAACTTTACCAAAAATTTTCCAGGTGATCGTGAGAGCACGCAATAGTGGCACAATGATTTTCGTTATTTTTGGGACTCTATATGCATTTTTTGAAATTAAAATACCAACAAGGCCTACGCCTCAGGCCGCACCCTGCGGCCGAACTGTTTGAAGTTTTTTTTCCTTTCTCGCACAATGAATGAAAACTCGCCAAGCGACACCCAAATGATCTTGCGCTAATACGCACGTGTATTTGTGACTATATATATAAAAGTTAAACGAGATCTCGTTTATTTTTGCATACTCAAAGTTTGAGATTGCAAGCGAGGCCTGCCGCCTGGTAAAATGTACCAGAAAATCGAGCCATAGGGCACAATCGTGATTTCTTACCGTGGGAAAAATTTTTGGAGGCGAAATGATGAACTCATGTTTTCATTCAAACAAAAAAATGATGTTAGTTAATGTAAATGTTTTCAAATAGCACAAGATTCGCTCACGAAAGCCGTATGTCCACTAAACCATGTCCGATGCCCCCCTACAACGCGCGCGATCTGAGTCGTGCGTTCTGATTGGCCAGAACCCAAACCCCACGGATCGTACGTCTGCACTATTGGATGCTCCCAGATCAAACGACGATCCTAATCCCTTTCGATAGCACATGCAGTTCCAGTTGTGATTTTTTATGCACAAAATGCACGTTAAGCTCGAAAAAATGTGTTAAATATAGATAATGATACCCGAAATGCGCCAGAAAATAAAACCCATGGTATAATGGTGAATGTGTATCGTTGAAATTTTTATGAGGCCAAACAATGAATTCACCGACCACTGGAGTTTGAATTCACGTGTCTCCTCTTGGAAACCATGGTCCTTCATGTGAGATGTTCCGGTTTGGAAGGAGCGATCATCAAAACCTGTGCCAAACTTTACCAAAAGAATTCCTCGGGGTCGCGAGAGCACGCCATGGGAACACACCAATTTTGATGAAGTCTGGACTCCATCTGAATTCCCAGTAATTAAAATACCAACTAGGTCTACGCCGGTGGCCACACCTCACGACCGAAATGTTTGAAACTTCTCCCCGTTTCTCAGGCAATGGATGAAACTCGCAAAATGGCACACAAATGATTTGTCCACCTTCTTTGCTAACTAACACCCAAATGTGTTGTTGTAGAACGGTTTTGAATTTAATTATATGCACTAAATGCAAGGTAAGTGCAAAAAAATGACTTGAATATAGCAACGAGTTTTGGCTGTATGCATCTTTCTGATGCAGATGCAGGGGGATAACCCCCTTTTTGAAAAAAAAGAATATAGCAACGAGACCTGAAATGGGCCAGAAAATCAAACCTATGGTATATACTTGATTGTTTACTGTGAAAGTAATTCAAAGCGGAACGATGTAGTCAGTGACGATTGGGGTCCGAAGTGCCGCATCTCGTTTTGGAAACTATGATCCTTCTTGTGAGATGCTCCGATTTGGAAGGTGCGAGCATCAAAAGTCATGCCGTCTTTACCAAAAACATTCCATGCAATCCTGAGAACACGGCACGGTGACACACCAATTTTCGTTATTTCTGGACTCTAAATGCATTTCCTGTAATTAGAATACCAACATGGCATACGCCTCTGGCCGTACCCTGCGGCTGAACTGTTTGAATTTTTTCCCGTTTCTCGAACAAAGAATGAAAAATCCCAAAGCAACACACAAATGATCGTGCTAGATATCTAGCACCCACGTGTAGTTGCGACTATAGCAAACGACTCAAATATAGCAAACGATACCTCAAATGCGTGAGAAAATTGAACCATAGGGTACAATGGTGATTTCTTACCATGGAAAACAATTCGGAGGCGAAACGATGAACTATTGTTTTCATTGAAACGAAAATATGTTGTTAGTTCATGTAAATGTTTTCAAATAGCACACGGTTCACTCACGAAAGCCGTGTTCCTACCAAACCGTGGCTGATGACCCCCCCCCCCTTTGCTGCGCGCGCAATCTGAGTCTTGTGTTCTGATTGGCCAGAAACCAAACCCCACGGACCGTACATCTGCACCATTGGATGCTCCCAGATCGAACGACAATCCTCATCCCTTTCGACAGGAAATGCAGACCGCCTAGGAATTGATTTATATGCCGAAATGCATGGTAAATGCCAAAAAATGTCATACATATAGCACACGAGACCTGAAATGCGCCAACAAATCAGACGCATGGTATAATGGTGATTTCCTAATGTGGGAAAAATTTAGAGGCGAAACGATGAACTCACATCTTCATTTCAAAATTAGTACGTCTTCATTTCAAATGAAAATTTTCTCTTTGTGCACATGAGCACTTAGAGGCAACCATTTGCATAGGCCTTTCCGCGCGGTGATCGTGGATATTTTCCACCCTTTTCACCAATGCCACCAACACCCCCCCACGGCCCGCCCGCGTTTCACTCAACTAGTCCACCCAATCTCCATCGCCAGCTCCCCCCTCGCCCAGATGCACGACAGAACCCTCTCCGGCATCGGCGTGCTCACCCCGGCCGTGTGCTCGCTCTTTGGCGTCAAGCCTACCTCCACTGCCGTTCCCAACACACGGCTGCCCGCACCTTGCCGTCTACGTTTGCTCGCCAACCACCCTCGAGCATATCAATGCTGTAACCCTCGCCTCTCATGTGGTCTGGCCGGGTTTGCATTAAGAAGCCTGTCAGTTACTGCTCTCCATCGCAGTGAGGCATAATTCCTTGCAATCCCTCTTCCTATTCCGTTCCGTATGTTCCCAAATTGGCTATAAAATAACGAAGAGCATATATATGTTAATTATCTACCTTCCTAACTAGTACATATAAGTTGTATTTGTTCCAATAAGTTACTGCCGATTTACAGATCGCGGGCGCCCGAGTCACACAAACTTAACAAATTAGTCGTACATTTTCTAAATTATTGCACGACATGTTTAGAAAGCTTGATACCAAGTTGTTAGTTTTATGCTTATCCTCCTTTCCTGAGTTTCGCATGTGTTCTCTATAGATGCCGAATAGCAGCGACAACACTCATGCTTTAGGCGATGTATCTTCATCTGATTCTGACAACCCTAGGTGTTTAGAAGATGGTGAGGGATCAAGTAATCTTGAATGGGATAGAGCTGCAGCAATTACCCTTCCGGCCAGGACACGGAGGAATGCTCCAAGGAAGCCCACACACCAGCCTAAAGGTGTATATGAAGTAACTGAGATCTATTTAAAGTCTTGGGCTCCAACTAAACCAGGTAAAGCACACACGAAGTTCATGAGTGTGTGTGGATTTTTTGGTAGGGCAAGGCTCAACATAAATCTGCCGGGGTTTCGGAAGGCTGACACAGAAACACGGCGACAGATAGTCTGGGAGATCATGGATCACTTCAATGTTCCAGAGCAGTGGAGAATGCAGGTGGAACACACTGCACTGAAGAAGGCTAGGGATGCTTGGAGAAACTGGAAGCACGTGTTGTACAAGAAGTACTTGAGTGAAGGCAAGGACCCAATCCCCGTACACCCCAAATTACAAAGGCAGACTGGGCAGAATTCAAAAGGTCAGGGCAACTAATGAGTTCGCTGAGAAGAGTTTCAAACAATTGGAACTTTAGAAGAAGAACACACGCCCCCACCATATGGGTGTGGCAGGATACTACGGCATGAAACCGATATGGGACCAGGAGGATAAAGAAGCAGTAGCGGCGGCTGGGAAACCGGCCTTTAGTGAAATCAGGGGTGGAAACGCCAGAGACTACTTGCGGGCACGTGTAAGGAGGCGTGATGACGGAACTTGTTACTTTAAAAACCGACATGATGAAGAACTGTATCAAGTGATGGTAGAGGCTTCCAAGATCCCTAGAAGGTTCTACAGGAACTCAGGGCCATGTGACATTCTGTCCGTTGCTCTGGAAACAAGAGAGCCCCTGGCCGTGCAAGGAGTATAGGTGCTAATGTCCCGCACAAGAGGGCTTTCACACTCAGCAAAGAAGGGATGCTCAACATGAAAAAAGCAAGGAGTGAAATGAGAAGAATGAATTGTATGAAAGGTTGAGGAAGGAAATGTATCCGGCTGTTCAAAAGGATCTTGAGTAGTCAATGATGATTGGGAAGACTCTAACACTGATATATAGCTAGCAGATGGGAGGGGAAGCAGGCATGGATGATGATGCTTATTGCGCGACAACACAGCACAAGAGTAGCTGTGCATCAGCTGACCCCAGAGACACTGAGGTTGCAACTGCTCGTGATGATGCTATAACGGATCTATTTGGAATGAAAGACAGAATGAAGGGCATTCTTACACATTATGAAGGTACATTAAAATGTGCAATAGCCTGGGTTTGCCCACCCTTCTTGGAAGAGGGCCTCTTGTTGGACAATGTGCCATTGAAGCCGGGCTGTGTGAAGTGCTACGTGACTGAAGTATGCCTGGATTCAATGAATTTGCCCTCAAGAATGACTTTGATGAGCAAAGGACCTTGGGAGAAACACTGTTACATTACATCAAGTGGCCACAAAAGGGAATAGAGTTCATCGATGAGATCCCTGAAGCCCCGCCAAGAGCAACCAATGTCGCCCCTCAACCGGTGACGCTCTCCTTGGCACAGCAGCTCTTGCGTGCTTCCCCCAAAGAACCTAATACTCGTAATCGACGGCTGATGCATCAACCTGTGATCTGCTGGCCCGACTTTGTGGCGTACAAGCCATGTCATCCTCCGCCCCAAAGCAACCATTTGCAAGGCCTACAACTTCTGAAGACGCACCACCCGTTCAGATGCCGACCGTTGAAGCAGCGGGGGGAGACCCAGCTGCAGCACATGCTCAGCAGACCAACCTGGTGGAACGGACTGCTAAGCAGTCTGATGCTTCAGAACCGCCTGGTAAGTAGTCTGTAGGTCTAGAACCGACTGCTCATCAGTCCGTTGGTCCGCAGTCGCGTGATCAGCATACCAATGTGTCAGCACTTCCTGCTTAGCAAACCAACGCATTGGCACAGCCTCCTCAGCACACCGACAAATTGGCACCACCTGCGCAGAAACCGGACATAGCTTCAATGCATGGTCAGAAGTCTAATGCCTCTGCTCATAGAACCCAACAGTCCATCACAGCAGCACCGCCAGCCTAGCAGTCCGGCAAAGATAAACCATCTGCTAAGCAGTCCGTCGAAGCTTCACCGTCTGCTCGGCAGTCTACCTTGCAGCCAACCAGACGTTCTGCCACAAATGCTTCAGGTACCAAGAAGGAAGTGGCTACAAAGGCTACACCCGCGAAGAAGCGCGGCAGGAGAGTGAAGAGAAAATAGAATAATTGCCTCTTGCTTAAAGCACTCATTGCCTAGAACTAAATTAACAGTAGGTTGTTTGAATTGGGGAGTAATATTATTTCTGACGCCATGGATGATGAAGAAATAGAATTGTTTCTTGCTAAAGGTAAAGCAGACGTACTTGAAGCACACAATTACGTCCATGGCCAGCCATTTCTTGTTGGCCAATACTTTGATGAGTGCAGCTCCAATTGCCGCAAGTTACATGAATATTGCATGGATCAAATGTCACCAATCATCACGGTTTTCTAGTCCACTTCAATAGAGATCATTTCTGACATGATGCTGGTTCATTTGATGTGAGTTTCGAGGACTTACATCTCTTCTTCAACTTCAACGAGCTCGATGCCACTCTTGTTAGATGCCTGATTTTGTAAGTACTTGACAAACTCTGATCAACTTCTCCATATAAGGCTATAAATGATAAACAACTAACTCCATTTTATTCCTCTCAGGGGATTGAACATGCAGAGAAGAAAAAGGGAGAGTGTGTATTTCATAGATCCTGCATTAGCAAATGGCACAACATTACATGGTAAGGACGAACGGGACTGGGCCGTTAACACGGTCGTCCGTATCTTTGAAAACACATCCCATGCAGAATCATTTCTCTGGCCATATCATGAAAGGTGAGTCAAGTAAACAACCGCGCATACACTGATTGTCTTTCAGATTTCAACATAATTCGTAAGTTGATGGCTTTCTTAATATGTAGCGGTCACTGGATATTGGTATTCATTGTTCCAAACAAGAACACAGTTTACTACATGATTCTCTCAGAGAGTCAACAAACGCTCAGGATTTGACGCATATTCAACAATTCATGAATAGATATTGAACTCTATGATGTTGAAATTAATTTGCATTCATATCTGGTTCAATAATTGATGTTGTCAAAATTCATCTTCAATTGCAGTGTGCTCGCATTGTGGAAAACTAAACCAAGGAACATGTTCAAGAGGGAACTACCTCTGCAGCACGAGATCATTTCTCTGGTAACACACCGAAATCTGTTATTTTTGGAAAATGTATCCAATAGTCTACAAATACCTTTTCTTACGCTAGTCAAATGTTCAAGCTTCTAAATAAACCTCTTTCTATTTTGTTAAAAGAAAAAATAATACATCTAACATCGGTTAGGTTGTTCCTAACAGGACAAATACATGACTAATTCTATACAAAAAATTTCAGTGTCCTCAGCAAGAAGCAGGGACCAACCTTTGTGGATACTATGTTTGCTGACACATGATCTCCATCTGCAAATATGTTGATAGTTGTGATGATCCTTGCGAATTAGTACCAGTAAGTCTATCTTAATTAATATCTTCTACTCCACTCATATGGCACATTCTGATCTTAAAAATACCGTAGCTCATCTTAGAACGGAGGACCCCTGAACCGCTCCCGGCTGGTGAATTGCTGATGGTTCGGAGATTTATCAGTGACTTCTTCTTGAATCACTACATCAATCCCACTGGTGATAATGAAGATTTTAGCATGCCTTCTCCTGAAACATTAATTAAGAGTTAGCCGCTAAACAAATACGCATGGATCCATTGTTTAACATCTGATGAGGTCTTCGTATTTCGTACACTATGATTAATTATGTAATGCATATATGTGTGCACAAATCATTGGAATTCAGCTACCATATGTTTAATTGCAATTGTTGCGAAATTTGATGAATGTTCTTCCTGTGGACACTATTTGTTCAATTGAATATTGTGGCAAATTTGCTTTTTGCGTGCCGATTCAAAATAGGATATTTTTGTTTACTTGTTCAATTGAATATTGTGGCCAATTTGCTTTATGCGTGCTGATTCAAAATGAATATTTTTGTTTATTTGTTCAACTGAATATTGTGGCGAATTTGCTTTTTGCATGCCAATTCAAAATGGGATATTTTTGTTTTAACCTGGCAATTGCTCGCACATGGTTCAACTAAATGAGTGTGTGTGATCCACATCAGAAATCATACGTCAATCGTAGCGGAACCATCGGTGATACACAACAGATCGCAAATGATTTGCAATGCTACTACATGTGCGTAGGCTCTCCGGAACCGTTTGTGATATCAAGTTATCGCACACGGGAACTCGGAGTAAACCGTGCCCAATGTAAAATACAATCCCAGTTATAATTTTTTCAGGAACGTGTGGGATCCCAAAGGAAAAGCACACGTCACTCTAGCCGCAGCCATCGGTGATACACAACAAATCACAAACGGTCTGCGGCACTTGTATGTGTGCGAAGGGGCTCCTGAACCATTTGTGATAGAACATTATCACCGATGGTAAATGTTGGGAGAACGTGTGCGATGGAGTCTTGCATGGCAAACAGGTTCCGCAGAAAACTCGTGTGTGATACAACACATATCGCACACAGTTTATATGTTGGCCCGTGTGCCTTACATACTGTTTCCCAAACGGTTCATTACGACACACCATTTTGTTTCAGTGCATCATTAGAAACATTTAATCACCGACCCTACACGTGCGAAAGAGTTTAGTGTGTGCTGCATCGCACACGATTACGTTTTGCAAGGCCTCTGGATCATTGCTCCATATCCCCGATGGTTTTTGGGTCGTGTGGAAAGGACCCTCTATCGCCCACACTCACTTGGCGATGGTTCCAAATGCCGTCGCGGAAAGGGGTTAAAAACCATGTGTATAGCACCGACACGTACCAGTGACTCTTATAGAGCAATTGTATACTGGCGCGCAACGAGCTATCTTTGTGGCGTCTCATTAAAAACAACCACCAACTCTCACCAATGACATGCTGGAAAAGCTGTGTGTGCTGCCCCAAAGGGTTGAGGATCTGAAGCGATCATCTGCTAGAGCCAGAGCCATCACTGCATTAACCCGGGCAAAGGTGTGGCTAGCAGATCTTGATCCAGAGGATTTGGCCAATGTGTCAGGGAAATGAACACCTATGGGATCACAGGAATCCCTTCTATGTTCAGCGGGGAGAGTAGCTGCAAGAAGAGTAGGTCTAGCAGTCAGCACAAGGGCATTTTACCCAGGTTCGGGCCACAAAGATGCATAATACCCTAGTCCTGCTTGTCTGGATATATGTGTTCTTGAGCTTTTGAGCTAGCTGTGGTGCATGCACAATCCAAAAAGTCCAAATCCTCTCTCAGTATGACTTGGACCTCCTTTTATACGTAAAGGGGTTGCCACAGTGGCATACATGAGGTGGAAAGCAAGCTACAGTGTATGAGCTTATCGCTCGGCACTGCAGGACAAACACATTTAATGTGCTGCCTACGTGCCCTTCTTACTTTGTCGGGGACAGCAACAGAAGACGTCCCATCCATCGCCGCTACTCCTTGCTTTGACATGCGTCCAGGCTAACGAGGCATGCAGTGCCATGCTGGCTAACTAGCTGCTGTGTTGGCGTGATGGTAGAGCCTCCACGAAGGACTGCATGGTGCCACGCAGGCGCCTGCTTAGTTGGCAAGCTGATCGTCGTACTAGAGCGGTGGTGAGGTAGCGAATCCTTGCCGGGTGCGGGCCTGGCCGTGGCCCAGCAATCGTCCCTGGCAAGGCTTGCCGGGGGGCTCATAGTTGTCCCCGGCAAGGGTCTTGCCGGGGTTCTTTGTCTTTTGGTCCCATGTGGACCCGCAGGCCATCAATCTTCGTGATGATCTGCATGCTACCACACATGCGTTCCCAAATCTTGGCTTTAACGTTGTCGATGCTGTCAGAACTCTCAGCCTCAAGGGTGATGGGCTTGATGGTGCTGCATAGGTTGCCCCGGCAAGGATGTTGCCGGGGGAGGCCCAGCTCGTCTTCTGCTCCTTGTTCCTTGACTTGAGTGCCTGCCTTGATAGTCTTTATGTTTCATCTTCCGCTGCCCTGCCGGGCCCGGCCATAGGCGTGGCTACAACTGCCCGTGCACAAGTAAGGGGTACAAAAGAGCTTGTACTTTTGTACACCGACAGGAGCCCTCAGGCCTGGGCGACACATAAGCACAAGGCGTAGTTGGGCCAGGCCCAAAGCAGTGCGCGGGCACGCGAGGTAGAGACTTAAGTTCCACGATCTTCTCATTAGCTGCACTTCCCCATGATCCGTGTTGAGTGCGTGACGCGGGGGTAGTGCGTGGAACGGCCTCAGCGTGCTTGCGTCATCTCGTAGTCGATAGTAAAGAGGTGGTCCTTGCTTCCCTCATTAAAAAAGAGGGATTTGCAAGGGCGCTACACATTTACTAAGCGGACTCGGGTCGCAGCCTGCATGGCGCCGCACCCCACGATCACGGGGCGGAAAACGGTCGCCCCACCTGTCGTCACGCCTCTTTCCGTTTGCCACATGTCCCCCATGCCTTGGGAAGGGCAGGCGGTGGATGCGCGGGACATGGGCATTAACGCCGAGGCAGGAAACCAGGCTTCGCTGATTGGGGCAGCGGGTCGGTCCCGATTCCCTGTGATTCAGGAGGCCGCATTGGTCGTGCGGGGCGGCCGCCCCTTGGACTGGGAGGATAGGCTCCGACCCTTCCCTTCTATAAAAAGGGAGAGGGACGGTGCCTTTCCGCATTCGCCTTCTTCTCCTCCTTCTGGTTGGCATCTTTCTTCCACTCGCCATGGTGAGAGGGCGTGCTGGCGCTTCGATGGCAGCGACAAGGGCTTTTGCTCGACAGCGTGTTCCTCCTCCTACGGAGCTTTCAGCTGTGGAGCCTGCCGTGACGGGGAGTGGAAGGGGATGAGGCCGAGGTCGCCGCGGTACTCGGGGAACAGGAGGATGGGGCAGCGCGCCGGCTGTGCTTCCGCTGGCGGCCCCTCCTCCAATGGATAGCTAGGTCGGAGACCAGCCTTACGAGTTCTTCATCAGGCTGTAGAATGATACGTCTCCAACGTATCTATAATTTTGATTGTTCCATGCTATTATATTATCCATCTTGGATGTTTTATATGCATTTATATGCTATTTTATATGAGTTTTGGGACTAACCTATTAACCTAGAGCCCAGTGCTAGTTTCTATTTTTTTCCTTGTTTTTGAGTTCTACATATAAGGAATACCAAACGGAGTCCAATTGACGTGCCAATTTTTGATGAATTTTTATGGACCAAAGGAAGCCCCTGAAGTAAAAGAATTGGGCTAGAAGAGTCCCGAGCCGTCCATGAGGGTGGAGGGTGTGCTCTACCTATTGGGGAACGTAGCAGAAATTCAAAATTTTCCTACGAGTCACCAAGATCTATCTATGGAGAGACTAGCAACGAGGGGAAGGAGAGTGCATCTACATACCCTTGTAGATCGCTAAGCGGAAGCGTTCAAGAGAACGGGGTTGAAGGAGTCATACTCGTCGTGATCCAAATCACCGGGGATCCTAGTGCCGAACGGACGACACCTCCGCGTTCAACACACGTGCAGCCCGGTGACGTCTCCCACACCTTGATCCAGCAAGGAGAGAGGGAGAGGTTGGGGAAGACTCCGTCCAGCAGTAGCACAACGGCGTGGTGGTGGTGGAGGAGTGTGGCAATCCTGCAGGGCTTCGCCAAGCGCCACGGGAGAGGAGGAGGACTTGGGAGAGGGGGAGGGCTGCGCCAGAACTTGGGTGCGGCTGCCCTTTAACCCCCCACATATATATAGGGGCAAGGGAGAGGGGGGCCGGCCCCCTCAGATCCAATCTGAGGAGGGGGCGGCGGCCAGGGGGGTTGCCTTGCCCCCCAAGGCAAGGGGGCGCCCCCCCTTTAGGGTTTCCCCAAACCCTAGGCGCATGGGCCCTAAGGGGGGAGGCGCCCAACCCACTATGGGGCTGGTCCCTCTACACAAACAGCCCATAGGGCCCTCCGGGGCAGGTGGACCCTCTCGGTGGACCCCCGGAACCCCTTCGGTGGTCCTGGTACAATACCGGTAACCCCCTAATTATTCTGGTGACCGTATGATGACTTCCCATTCCGGAACTCCTCGTGACGTCCGGGATCTCATCCGGGACTCCGAACAACATTCGGTGACCACGTATATCTATTCCCTATAACCCTAGCGTCATCGAACCTTAAGTGTGTAGACCCTACGGGTTCGGGAACCATGCAGACATGACAGAGACGTTCTTCGGTCTATAACCAACAGCAGGATCTGGATACCCATGTTGGCTCCCACATGTTCCACGATGATCTCATCGGGTGAACCACGATGTCAAGGACTCAATCGATCCCGTATACAATTCCCTTTGTCTAGCGGTATTGTACTTGCCCGAGATTCGATCGTCGGTATGCCGATACCTTGTTCAATCTTGTTACCGGCAAGTCTCTTTACTCGTTACGTAAAACATCATCCCGTGATCAACCCCTTGGTCACATTGTGCACATTATGATGATGTCCTACCGAGTGGGCCCAGAGATACCTCTCCGTCACACGGAGTGACAAATCCCAGTCTC
Source organism: Triticum dicoccoides (assembly GCF_002162155.2). NCBI lineage: Eukaryota > Viridiplantae > Streptophyta > Magnoliopsida > Poales > Poaceae > Triticum > Triticum dicoccoides. Next base: position 385,911,600 of record NC_041385.1, on the reverse strand, counting down.
GATTCGTGCCAACCCAACAGATACTTTCGGAGATACTCGTAGTGCACCTTTATAGCCACCCAGTTACCTTGTGACGTTTGGTACACCTAAAGCATTCCTACGGTATCCGGGAGTTGCACAATCTCATGGTATAAGGAAATGATACTTGACATTAGAAAAGCTTTAGCATACGAACTACACGATCTTTGTGCTAGGCTTAGGATTGGGTATTGTCCATCACATCATTCTCCTAATGATGTGATCCCATTATCAACGACATCCAATGTCCATGGTTAGGAAACCGTAACCATCTATTGATCAACGAGCTAGTCAACTAGAGGCTTACTAGGGACATGGTGTTGTCTATGTACCCACACATGTATCTGAGTTTCCTATCAATACAATTATAGCATGGATAATAAACGATTATCATGAACAAGGAAATATAATTATAATAATAACTAATTTATTATTGCCTCTAGGGCATATTTCCAACAGTCTCCCACTTGCACTAGAGTCAATAATCTAGTTCACATCGCCATGTGATTAACACTCATACGTCACATCGCCATGTGACCAACATCCAAAGAGTTTACTAGTGTCACTAAACTAGTTCACATCATCATGTGATTAAGACTCAATGAGTTCTGGAGTTTGATCATGTTTTGCTTGTGAGAGAGGTTTTAGTCAACGGGTCTGCAACATTCAGATCCGTATGTACTTCGCAAATCTCTAGGTCATATTGTAAATGCAGCTTCCACGCTCCACTTGGAGCTATTCCAAATGGTTGATCCACTATACGTATCCGGTTTGCTACTCAGAGTCATTCGGATAGGTGTTAAAGCTTGCATCGACGTAACCCTTTACGCCGAACTCTGTATCACCTCCATAATCGAGAAACATGTCCTTTATTTACTCCAAGGACAATTTTGACCGCTGTCCAATGATCCATTCCTGGATCATTCTTGTACCCCTTGACTGACTCATGGCAAGGCACACTTCCGGTGCGGTACACAACATAGCATACTATAGAGCCTATGTCTGAAGCATAGGGGACGACCTTCGTCCTTTCTCTCTCTTTTGCCGTGGTCGAGCTTTAACTCTTAACTTCATACCTTACAACTCAGGCAAGAACTCCTTCTTTGACTGATCCATCTTGAACACCTTCAAGATCATGTCAAGGTATGTGCTCATTTGAAAGTACCATTTAGCGGTTTTTGATCTATCCTCACAGATCTTGATGCTCAATGTTCAAGCAGCTTAATCCAGGTTTTCTATTGAAAAACACTTTTCAAATAACCCTATATGCTTACCAGAAATTCTACATCATTTCTGATCAACAATATGTCAACAACATATACTCATCAGAAATTCTATAGTGCTCCCACTCACTTCTTTGGAAATACAAGTTTCTCATAAACTTTGTATAAACCCAAAATCTTTGATCATCTCATCAAAGCGTACATTCCAACTCCGAGATGCTTACTCCGGTCCTTAGAAGGATTGCTGGAGCTTTGCATATTTGTTAGCGTTCTTCGGGATTGACAAAACCTTCTGGTTGTATCACATACAACCTTTCCTCAAGAAAACTGTCGAGGAAACAATGTTTTGACATTCTATCTGCAAGATTTCATAAATAATGCAGTCACTGCTAATCCAATTCCAACAGACTCTTAGCATCGCTACGAGTGAGAAAGCCTCACCATAGTCAACTCCTTGAACTTGTCGGAAAACATCTTTAATGGCAAGTCGAGCTTTCTTAATGGTGATACTTACCATCATTGTCCGCCTTCCATTTAAAATCCATCTATACCCAATAGCCTTATGGCCATCAAGTAGTTTCTTCCAAAGTCATGGATCCTTTCTCGGATTTTATGGCCTCGAGCCATTCATCGGAATCCGGGCCCACCATCGCTTCTCTATAGCTTGTAGGTTCATTGTTGTCTAGCAACATGACCTCCAAGACAGGATTACCGTACCACTCCGAAGCAGTACGCGTCCTTGTCGTCCTACGAGGTTCGGTAGTGACTTGATCCGAAGCATCATGATCACTATCATCAGCTTCCAATTCAATTGGTGTAGGTGCCACATGAACAACTTCTATGCCCTGCTACACACTGGTTGAAGTGATGGTTCAATAACCTCATCAAGTCTCCACCATCCTCCCACTCAATTCTTTCGAGAGAAACTTTTCCTCGAGAAAGGACCCATTTCTAGAAACAATCCCTATTGCTTTCGGATCTGAATTAGGAGGTATACCCAACTGTTTTGGGTGTCCTATGAAGATGCATTTTATCCGCTTTGGGTTCGAGCTTATCAACCTGAAACTTTTCACATAAGCGTCGCAACCCCAAAATTTTAAGAAACGACAACTTAGGTTTCTCCAAACCATAGTTCAAATGGTGTCGCCTCAACCGAATTACGTGGTGCCCTATTAAAGTGAGTGTGGCTGTCTCTAATGCCTAACCATGAATGATAGTGGTAATTTGATAAGAGACATCATGGTACGCACCATATCCAATAAGGTGCAACTATGATGTTCGGACACACCATCACACTATGGTGTTCCAGGAGGTATTTCTTGTGAAACAATTTCCACAATGTCTTAATTGCGTGCCAAAGCTCGTAACTCAGATACTCATCTCTATGATCATATCATAGACATTTTATCCTATTGTCACGATGATCTTCAACTTCACTCTGAAATTACTTGAACCATTCAATAATTCAGACTTGTGTTTCATCAAGTAAACATACTCAACATCTACTCAAATCATCTGTGAAGTAAGAACATAACGATATTCACTGCATGCCTCATCACTCATTGGACTGCACACATCAAAATGTGTTACTTCCAACAAGTTGCTATCTTGTTCCATCTTACTGAAAATGAGGCTTTTCGGTCATCTTGCCCATGTGGTATGATTTGCATGTCTCAAGTGATTCAAAATCAAGTGAGTCCAAACGATCCATCTGTATGGAGTTTCTTCATGCGTATACACCAATAGACATGGCTCGCATGTCTCAAACTTTTCAAAAACAAGTGAGTGCAAAGATCCATCAACACGGAGCTTCTTCATGCGTTTTATACCAATATTACTTACATGGCAGCGCCACAAGTAAGTGGTACTATCATTACTATCTTATATCTTTTGGCATGAACATGTGTATCACTACGATCGAGATTTAATAAACCACTCATTTTAGGTGCAAGACCATTGAAGGTATTATTCAAATAAACAGAGTAACCATTATTCTCCTAAAATGAATAACCGTATTGCGATAGACATAATCCAATCATGTCTATTCTCAACGCAAACACCAAATAACAATTATTTAGGTTTAATACTAAGCTTGATGGTAGAGGGAGCGTGCGATGTTTGATCACATCAACCTTGGATACACTTCCAACACATATCATCAGCTCACCTTTAGCTAGTCTCTGTTTATTCCGTAGCTTTTATTTCGAGTTACTAACACTTAGCAACCGAACCGGTATCTAATACCCTGGTGCTACTAGGAGTACTAGTAAAGTACACATTAACATAATGTATATCCAATATACTTCTATCGACCTTGCCAGCCTTCTTATCTACCAAGTATCTAGGGTAATTCTACTCCAGTGGATGTTCCCCTTATTACAGAAGCACTTAGTCTTGGGTTTGGGTTCAACCTTGGGTTTCTTCACTGGAGCAGCAACTGATTTGCCGTTTCATGAAGTGCCCCTTCTTGCTCTTGCCCTTCTTGAAACTAGTGGTTTCACTAACCATCAACAATTGATGCTCCTTCTTGATTTCTACATCCGCGGTGTCGAACATTGCGAATAGCTCAAGGATCATCATATCTATCCCTGTTATGTTATAGTTCATCACGAAGCTCTAGTAGCTTGGTGGCAATGTCTTTGGAGAAACATCACTATCTCATCTAGAAGATCAACTCCCACTAAATTCAAGTGATTGTTGTACCCAGACAATCTGAGTACAAGCTCAACGATTGAGATCTTCAACCTTAGTTTGTAGACTAGAAAACTCGCCGGAGGTCTCATACCTCTTGACGTGGGCACGAGCCTGAAATCCCAATTTCAGCTCTTGGAACATCTCATATGTTCTGTGACATTTCAAAAAATGTCTTCGGTGCTTCAATTCTAAACCATTTAACATTACCAAACTATCATGTAGTCATCAAAACGTGTATGTCAGATGTTCGCAACATCCACAGACCACGTTCGAGGTCCAGCACACCGAGCGGTGCATTAAGGACATAAGCCTTCTACTGTCCGCATATTGCTACTATCAACTTTCAACTAAATTTTCTCTAGGAACATATCTAAAACAGTAGAACTAAAGCGTGAGCTACGACATAATTTGCAAGAATCTTTTGACTATGTTCAGGATAATTAAGTTCATCTTATGAACTCCCACTCAGATAGACATCCCTCTAGTCATCTAAGTGATTACACGATCCGAGTCAACTAGGACGTGTCCGATCATCACGTGAGACGGACTAGTCATCATCGGTGAACATCTTCATGTTGATCGTATCTACTATACGACTCATGCTCGACCTTTCGGTCTCTTGTGTTCTGAGGCCATGTCTGTACATGCTAGGCTCATCAAGTCAACCTAAGTGTTTTGCGTGTGTAAATCTGGCTTACACCCATTGTATGTGAACGTTAGAATCTATCACACCCGATCATCACGTGGTGCTTCAAAACGACGAACTTTCGCAACGGTGCACAGTTAGGGAGAACACTTTCTTGAAATTTTAATGAGGGATCATCTTATTTACTACCGTCGTTCTAAGCAAATAAGATGTATAAACATGATAAACATCACATGCAATCAAATAGTGACATGATATGTCCAATATCATTTTGCTCCTTTTGATCTCCATCTTCGGGGCTCCATGATCATCATCGTCACCGGCATGACACCATGATCTCCATCACCATGATCTCCATCATCGTGTCTCCATGAAGTTGTCTCGCCAACTTATTACTTATACTACTACGGCTACCGATTAGCAATAAAGTAAAGTAATTACATGGCATTGTTCAATGACACGCAGGTCATACAATAAATAAAGACAACTCCTATGGCTCCTGCCGGTTGTCATACTCATCGACATGCAAGTCGTGATTCCTATTACAAGAACATGATCAATCTCATATATCACATATCATTCATCACATTCTTCTTGGCCATATCACATCACATAGCATACCCTGCAAAAACAAGTTAGACATCCTCTAATTGTTGTTTGCATGTTTTACGTGGCTGCTATGGGTTTCTAGCAAGAACGTTTCTTACCTACGCAAAACCACAACGTGATATGTCAATTCCTATTTACCCTTCATAAGGACCCTTTTCATCGAATCCGATCCGACTAAAGTGGGAGAGACTGGCACCCGCTAGCCACCTTATGCAACAAGTGCATGTCAGTCGGTGGAACTTGTCTCACGTAAGTGTACATGTAAGGTCGGTCCGGGACGCTTCATACCACAATACCGTCAAAACAAGATTGGCCTAGTAACGGTAAGCATATTGAACAAAATCAATGCCCACAACTACTTTGTGTTCTACTCGTGCATAGAATCTACGCAATAGACCTAGCTCATGATGCCACTGTTGGGGAACGTAGCAGAAATTCAAAATTTTCCTACGAGTCACCAAGATCTATCTATGGAGAGACTAGCAACGAGGGGAAGGAGAGTGCATCTACATACCCTTGTAGATCGCTAAGCGGAAGCGTTCAAGAGAACAGGATTGAAGGAGTCATACTCGTCGTGATCCAAATCACCGGGGATCCTAGTGCCGAACGGATGACACCTCCGCGTTCAACACACGTGCAGCCCGGTGACGTCTCCCACACCTTGATACAGCAAGGAGAGATGGAGAGGTTGGGGAAGACTCCGTCCAGTAGCAGCACAACGGCGTGGTGGTGGTGGAGGACCGTGGCAATCCTGCAGGGCTTCGCCAAGCACCGCGGGAGAGGAGGAGGACTTGGGAGAGGGGAAGGGCTGTGCCAGAACTTGGGTGCGGCTGCCCTCCCACCCCCACATATATATAGGGCCAAGGGAGAGGGGGGCCGGACCCCTCAGATCCAATCTAAGGAGGGGGCAGCGGCCAGGGGGGTTGCCCTGCCCCCCAAGGCAAGGGGGCGCCCCCCTTTAGGGTTTCCCCAAACCCTAGGCGCATGGGCCCTAAGGGGGGAGGCGCTCAGCCCACTATGGGGCTGGTCCCTCTCCACAAACAGCCCATAGGGCCCTCCGGCGCAGGTGGACCCTCCCAGTGGACCCCCAGAACCCCTTCGGTGGTCCCGGTACAATACCGGTAACCCCCGAATTATTCCGGTGACCGTATGATGACTTCCCATATATAAATCTTTACCTCCTGACCATTCCGGAACTCCTCGTGACGTCCGGGATCTCATCCGGGACTCCAAACAACATTGGTGACCACGTATATCTATTCCCTATAACCCTAGCATCATCGAACCTTAAGTGTGTAGACCCTACGGGTTCGGGAACCATGCAGACATGACCGAGACGTTCTCCGGTCAATAACCAACAGCGGGATCTGGATACCCATGTTGGCTCCCACATGTTCCACGATGATCTCATTGGATGAACCACGATGTCAAGGACTCAATCGATCCCGTATACAATTCCCTTTGTCTAGCGGTATTGTACTTGCCCGAGATTCGATCGTCGGTATGTCGATACCTTGTTCAATCTCGTTATCGGCAAGTCTCTTTACTCGTTTCGTAACACATCATCCTGTGATCAACCCCTTGATCACATTGTGCACATTATGATGATGTCCTACCGAGTGGGCCCAGAGATACCTCTCCGTCACACGGAGTGACAAATCCCAGTCTCGATTCGTGCCAACACAACAGATACTTTCGGAGATACCCGTAGTGTACCTTTATAGCCACCCAGTTACATTGTGACGTTTGGTACACCCAAAGCATTCCTACGGTATCTGGGAGTTGCACAATCTCATGGTCTAAGGAAATGATACTTGACATTAGAAAAGCTTTAGCATACGAACTACACGATCTTTGTGCTAGGCTTAGGATTGGGTCTTGTCCATCACATCATTCTCCTAATGATGTGATCCCGTTATCAACGACATCCAATGTCCATGGTCAGGAAACCGTAACCATCTATTGATCAACGAGCTAGTCAACTAGAGGCTTACTAGGGACATGGTGTTGTCTATGTACCCACACATGTATCTGAGTTTCCTATCAATACAATTACGGCATGGATAATAGACGATTATCATGAACAAGGAAATATAATAATAATAACTAATTTATTATTGCCTCTAGGGAATATTTCCAACAGTCTCCCACTTGCACTAGAGTCAATAATCTAGTTCACATCGCCATGTGATTAACACTCACAGGTCACATCACCATGTGACCAACATCCAAAGAGTTTACTAGTGTCACTAAACTAGTTCACATCATCATGTGATTAAGACTCAATGAGTTCTGGGGTTTGATCATGTTTTGCTTGTGAGAGAGGTTTCAGTCAATGGGTCTGGAACATTCAGATCCGTATGTACTTTGCAAATCTCTAGGTCATATTGTAAATGCTGCGTCCACGCTCTCCCTCTCTCTCTCTCTCTCCCGTACAATCCGCTCGCGCATTAAAAGGGGGGCGCGTGAGCATCGCGACCCATGGGCTCTTACTGGCTCTCCAGCCCTCACCCCTGGCCTTGACCCACGGCATCACGACCTATCATACCAGCGGCGGCTGAGCTCGCTCGAGGGTCAGGACCTGAGTACATAGAGCATGAAGGAGAGTTCGGGGAAGAGGGGAGAAGATCACGAGGGCCTGACCCAGCGACATCCCAGCTGCCGACGCGTAGGTCCGGCACCTCGCTAAGGAACGACTCCAAGCTCCCGAGATTTATATATGGGAATTCATCATACGGTCACCGGAATACGGTCACCGGAATAGTTCAGTAATGTTAACCGGTTTAGAGTCGAGGCACCGAAGACGATTTCGAAATGTCGCGGAACATATGAGATGTTTCGAGGGTTGAAATTGGGATTTCATGCTCGTGCCCACGTCAAGAGGTATAAGACCTCCAACAAGTTTCTTAGCCTGCAACTAAGGGAGAAAAGGTCAATTGTTGAGCTTGTGCTCAGATTGCCTGAGTACAACAATCACATGAATCAAGTGGGAGTTGATCTTCCAGATGAGATAGTGATGTTTCTCCAAAGTCATTACCACCAAGCTGCTAGAGCTTCGTGATGAACTATAACATATCAGGGATAGATATGATGATCCTTGAGATATTTGCGATGTTTGACACCGCGTAAGTAGAATCAAGAAGGAGCATCAATTGTTGATGGATAGTGAAACCACTAGTTTCAAGAAGGGCAAGGGCAAGAAGGGATACTTCATGAAACGGCAAATCAGCTGCTGCTCTAGTGGAGAAACTCGAGGTTGAACCCAAACCCGAGACTAAGTGCTTCTGTAATGAGAGGAACAGACACTAAAGCAGAACCACCCTAGATACTTGGTAGATGAGAAGGCTGGCAAGGACGATAGAAGTATATTGGATATACATTATGTTAATGTTTACTTTACTAGTACTCCTAGTAGCACCAGGGTATTAGATACCGGTTCGGTTACTAAGTGTTAGTGACTCGAAATAATTGGCTGCGGAGTAAATGGAGACTAGCTGAAGGTGAGTTGGCGATATGTCTTGGAAGTTTTTCCAAGCTTGATGTGATCAAGCATCGCACGCTCCCTGTACCATCGAGATTGGTGTTAAACCTAAATAATTGTTATTTGGTGTTTGCGTTGAGCATAGACATGATTGGATTATGTCTATCGCAATACAGTTGTTCATTTAAGGAGAATAATGGTTACTCTATTTATTTGAATAATACCTTCAATGGTCTTGCACCTAAAATGAATGGTTTATTGAATCTTGATCGTAGTGATACACATATTCATGCCAAAAGATATAAGATAGTAATGATAGTACCACCTACTTGTGGCACTGCCATGTAAGTCATATTGGTATAAAACGCATGAAGAAGCTCCATGTTGATGGATCTTTGGACTCACTCGTTTTTGAAAAGTTTGAGACATGCAAACCATGTCTATTGGTGTATATGCATGAAGAAACTCCATGCAAATGGACCGTTTGGACTCACTTGATTTTGAATCACTTGAGACATGCAAATCATATCACATGGGCAAGATGACTAAAAGCCTCGTTTTCAGTAAAATGGAACAAGAAAGCAACTTGTTGGAAGTAATACATTTTGATGTGTGCGGTGCAATGAGTGCCGAGACACGCAGTGGATACCGTTATGTTCTTACTTCACGGATGATTTGAGTAGATACTGAGTATATTTACTTGATGAAACACAAGTCTGAATTATTGAATGATTCAAGTAATTTCAGAGTGAAGTTGAAGATCATCGTGACAAGAGGATAAAATGTCTATGATATGATCATAGAGATGAGTATCCGAGTTACAAGTTTTGGCACGCAATTAAGACACTGTGGAAATTGTTTCACAATTAATACCGCCTGGAACACCATAGTGTGATGGTGTGTCCGAACATCATAGTTGCACCCTATTGGATATGGTGTGTACCATGATGTCTCTTATCAAATTACCACTATTGTTCATGGGTTAGGCATTAGAGACAACTGCACTCACTTAAATAGGGCACCACGTGATTCCGTTGAGACGACACCGTTTGAACTATGGTTCGGAGAAACCTAAGTTTTCGTTTCTTAAAAGTTTGGGGCTGCGACGCTTATGTGAAAAAGTATCAGGTTGATAAGCTCGAACACAAAGCGGATAAAATGCATCTTCATAGGACACCCAAAACAGTTGGGTATACCTCCTAATTCAGATCCGAAACCAATAGGGATTGTTTATTGAATCGGGTCCTTTCTCGAGGAAAAGTTTGTCTCGGAAAGTTGAGTGGGAGGATGGTGGAGACTTGATATGGTTATTGAACCATCACTACAACTAGTGTGTAGCAGGGCACGGGAAGTTGTTCCTGTGGCACCTACACCAATTGAAGTGGAAGCTGATGATAGTGATCATGAAGCCTCGGATCAAGTCATTGTCGAACCTCGTAGGATGACAAGGACGCGTACTGCTTTAGAGTGGTACGGTAATCCTGTCTTGGAGGTCATGTTGCCATACAACAATGAACCTATGAGCTATGGAGAAGCGATGGTGGGCCCGGATTCCGACAAATGGCTCGAGGCCATAAAAATCCGAGAGAGGATCCATGTATGAAAACAAAGTGTAGACTTTGGAAGAACTACTTGATGGTCGTAAGGCTATTGGGTACAGATTGATTTTGAAAGGAAGACAGACAATGATGGTAAGTATCACCATTAAGAAAGCTTGACTTATCGTTAAGATGTTTTCCGATAAGTTCAAGGATTTGACTACGATGAGACTTTCTCACTCGTAGCGATGCTAAGAGTCTGTTGGAATTATATTAGCAGTTACTGCATTATCTATGAAATCTTGCAGATAGGATGTCAAAACATTGTTTCCTCGATGTTTTTCTTGAGGAAAGGTTGTATGTGATACAACCAGAAGGTTTTGACAATCCTGAAAGATGGTAACAAGTTTGCAAAGCTCCAGCAATCCTTCTAAGGATTGGAGTAAGCATCTCGGAGTTGGAATGTGCGCTTTGATGAGATGATAAAGATTTTGAGTTTATACAAAGTTTATGAGAAACTTGTATTTCCAAAGAAGTGAGTGGGAGCACTATAGAATTTCTAGTAAGTATATGTTGCTAACATATTGTTGATCAAAAATGTTATAGAGTTTCTGGAAAGCATAAAGGGTTGATTGAAAGGAGTTTTTTTTTCAAGGGAAAACCTGGATTAAGTTACTTGAACATTGAGCATCAAGATCTATGAGGATAGATAAAAAATGCTTAATGGTACTTTCAAATGAGCACATACCTTGACATGATCTTGAAGGTGTTCAAGATGGATTAGTCAAAGAAGGAGTTCTTGCCTGAGTTGTAAGGTATGAAGTTAAGACTTAAAGCTCGACCACGGCAGAAGAGAGAGAAAGGACGAAGATCGTCCCCTATGCTTTAGACGTAGGCTCTACATATGCTATGCTGAGTACCGCACCTGATGTGTGCCTTGCCACGCGTCTGGCAAGGGGGTACAAGAGTGATCCAGGAATGGATCATTGGACAACGGTTAAAATTGTCCTTGGAGTAGTAAGGACATGTTTCTCGATTATGGAGGTGATAAAGAGTTCGGCATAAAGGGTTACGTCGATGCAAGCTTTAACACCTATCCGAATGACTCTGAGTAGCAAACCAAATACGTATAGTGGAACAACCATTTGGAATAGCTCCAAGTGGAGCGTGGAAGCAGCATTTACAATATGACCTAGAGCTTTGCGAAGTACATAGGATCTGAATGTTGCAGACCCGTTGACTAAAACCACTCTCACAAGCAAAACATGATCAAACCCCAGAACTCATTGAGTCTTAATCACATGATGATGTGAAATAGTTTAGTGACACTAGTAAACTCTTTGGATGTTGGTCACATGGTGATGTGACCTGTGAGTGTTAATCACATGGCGATGTGAACTAGATTATTGACTCTAGTGCAAGTGGGAGACTGTTGGAAATATTCCCTAGAGGCAATAATAAATTAGTTATTATTATTATATTTCCTTGTTCATGATAATCGTTTATTATCCATGCTATAATTGTATTGAAAGGAAACTCAGATACATGTTTGGATACATAGACAACACCATGTCCCTAGTAAGCCTCTAGTTGACTAGCTCGTTGATCAATAGATGGTTACAGTTTGCTGACCATGGACATTGGATGTCATTGATAACGGGATCACATCATTAGGAGAATGATGTGATGGACAAGACCCAATCTTAAGCCTAGCACAAAGATCGTGTAGTTCGTATGCTAAAGCTTTTCTAATGTCAAGTATCATTTCCTTAGACCATGAGATTGTGCAACTCCCGGATACCATAGGAATGCTTTGGGTGTACCAAACGTCACAACGTAACTAGGTGGCTATAAAGGTGCACTACGGGTATCTCCGAAAGTGTCTGTTGGGTTGGCACGAATCGAGACTGGGATTTGTCACTCTGTGTGACGGAGAGGTATCTCTGGGCCCATCCGGGGCTTGATACCCTTTAGGATTTCTTGATTAGCTCTCTCCGCTTGACCATTAGACTGGGGGTGGGCCACTGATGACACATCAAGCCGGATGTGCTCACGTTGACAAAACTCTTCCATAGCACCCTTGGAGAGATTCGTGCCATTATTTGTTATAATGCTGTGTGGAAAGCAAAAGCGGAAGATCACATTTTTCATGAATTGAACTGCTATGGCCGCATCACACTTGCTCACTGGCTCTGCCATTACCCACTTGGTGAATTTATCAACCGCCACTAGAAGGTGGGTCTTCTTATCCCTGGACCTCTTAAAAGGCCCAACCATATCCAGCCCCCAAGTTGCAAACGGCAAGGTGATTGGAATCATCCTCAATTCCTGAGCCGGAACATGAGCTCGGCGTGAAAACTTCTGACATCCATCACACTTTCTAACCAGATCCTCCACATCAGCATGAGCTATTAACCAGTAAAAATCGTGCCGGAAAGCCTTAGCCACAAAGGATTTTGAACCGGCATGATGACCACAATCTCCTTCGTGGATTTCATGCAAGATCTCATAGCCTTCTTCAGGAGAAACACAACGCTGAAACGCCCCTGAGACACTGCAATGTTGTAAGTCGCCATTAACAATAGTCATGGACTTGGACCGCCAGATTATCTGTCCGGCCAAAACTTCGTCCTCCGGTAATTTGCCCTGGGTCATATACGCCAGGTATGGCACTGTCCAATCAGGGATAGCATGAAGAACCACCACCAATTGAGCTTTCAGGTCAGGAATAGCCAGATCCTCCTCCGTTGGTATCTTGACCGACGGATTATGCAGAACATCAACAAAAATATTAGGCGGCACCGGTTTACGCTGGGATCCGAGCCGGCTTAGAGTGTCCGCCGTTTCATTCTTACGCCAATCAATGTGCTCGACCTGGTAACCCTTGAAGTGACCGGCAATGATATCCACCTCACGCCGGTAAGCTGCCATAAGTGGATCCTTGGAGTCCCACGTACCAGATACTTGCTAAGCCACTAAATCGGAGTCGCCAAAGCAACGTACCCGGATTAAGTTCATCTCCTTAGCCATCCGAAGACCGTGGAGCAAGGCCTCATACTCAGCTGCATTTTTAGTACAGGGAAACATTAAGCGGAGAACATAACAAAATTTGTCACCTCAAGGGAAAGTAAGAACCACTCCAGCCCCTGAGCCCTCCAATTGTCTGGATCCATCGAAGTGAATAGTCCAGTATGTGTTATCCGGTTTATCCTCCGGTGCCTGCAACTCTGTCCAGTCGTTGATGAAATCCACGAGCGCTTGGGACTTGATAGCAGTGCGAGGAATATATTTTAACCCGTGAGGCCCAAGCTCAATAGCCCACTTAGCAACCCGGCCAGTCGCCTCCCTGTTCTGAATGATATCTCCCAATGGAGCGGAACTGACCACAGTAATGGGATGGCCATGAAAATACTGCTTAAGCTTCCGGCTCGCCATAAACACTCCATATTAACCAACTTAAACAAGTTTTTGCTACTGTAAAATTTGACTTAAGTCCAGATTAGTAAACGAAGCTTGTTTCTTTCGCCGTTTGAGTTTCGTTGCTTCGGTTGATTTGATTCTTTTTGCAAACCAGAGTTCTTAAGTTGAAATTTCTGGTTAGATCGCTTATTTGAGTTTTACCCGTGCTTGTAGTTGAGTGCTTATTGTTGGGGATATAACTACTGAGCATAAACCGCCCAGGAGGGGCCGGGTTATGCTCATCCGTATTGAAGCCCATATAGACAAGGAGTATGGCGCTTTACTATTGAAGCTTAGAGGCCTGGAGCCCAAGGGCGGATTAAGGCCCATAGACATAAACCACCATGAGTTATGTAACTTGAGTTGTAAGTTAGGGAAAGGTAGAAACCGAGTCAGACACGTGTATGAGCCGGCCTCGGTATTTTGTAAACCGCCGGGCGTCAACCTGTGTATATAAAGGGACGACCTGGCGGCGGTTCAGGGACAAGAAATAACAACTCGAGAGATAGGTAAAGCGGATTCGCTCCCTGCTCATCGAGACCCCATCAATTCCACCACAACTGGATCATAGGCTTTTACCTTCACCGCAAGGGCCCGAACCAGTATAAACTCCCCATGTCCTTTGTCCGGTTTAATCCCTTGAAGTTAATCTTGTTGCGATGGCTCCACGACTAAGTCCTCGCACTAGGACATCCGACGTGTTAATTCCACGATAGTTGGTGCCCACCGTGGGGCTATCACACGATGGTTTCAAGTTCTTGAAGGGCAACTTTGAAGGACTCAAGGGATACGCGGTTGGCCGGATGACCAAGAGTCGTCGCGGCAAACTCTACATCAACGACGCAGGCTGGGTCCCCGAGGCTGGCTCAATCGAGTACGGGTACCGGGTCCCCTTTGGAGGAATTCACGTCTTCATCGGCAAGATCGGCGAACCAGGCCCTGAGCCGGACATTTGCACCGACCTCGTCAAGACGACTCAGTGTGCGAGCCCTGCCCGGGTTCAGCCTGCCATGAAGCGTGCGTTCGTGGGATTCATCCATGGTGTGGAATCTGAACCGGTGTCCAATGGTGAGATGGTCGTTTACTCAGATGGCGAATCATCCACCGGCTAGACCGAGTCACTGTACTAGCTACAAGATGGCCAGTTCGGGGGCTGTTCCGATGGCGACAGTATTTCGGACCCCCTTGAACCGCCAAACCGGGTTGCGATCTTCATGGCCGGTACACAGCCCACATGACAATCTTCAACTGCAGCAGTGATGACTTCCGGGTTGGCAGCTGGGGCAGGAGGCCCCGCGCGCCGCCGGCCCAAGTTTTGTCCGGTTTATTGGACGCCTGGACGAAATTGTTAACCACAGCGTTACCCCGGAGACTCAGGATCGGCATAATCCGGAGGTCACAAAACTGTGGGATAAGATAACTCGGGCTAAGGAGGACTTGGCGGCTGAGGAAACCAGGATGGCTGATGAACGGGCCGCTTTAGATGTCCAGTCATAGCAGATTCAGGCGGAGAATTACCGGCTCATCCTAAATCAGAATGCTTCGAATGAGGTGTTGAGGAGGAGGCACCGTTCTCGTCTGCCGCCGGTTTACGAAGCAATGAATCTCTTCAACACGCCAGGAGCAGGGCCCAGTAATCCGGTAGTGGTAAACCGGACTAAAGCACCTGGGACAGGAGCGCTGGATCAGCCACGGGTGACGGACCCGCCTAGACAAACAGATAACCCGCCGCAATACATGCCGACCCCGTCGGGTCACTTCTCCACCCCTTTGGATAATATGATTGCTGCGGCGTCCTGATTGGCAGCTATTTCGATGGAGGGCGAGTCTTCAGTGGAGGTTGAGACGTGGCGGGCCAGGGATCGCCTTCAAACCGCCATGGAACAGCAGCAGGCCTATTCATATAGCCGAGACAGAATCCATTCAACCCCTCTACCGAGCAAGAGTTACACCAGGCACATTGATTAACCAGCTGTGTCAAGCAATGCGCAGAACCGTGACGCCCCTCGAGGGCCTAATCCGGCGCGCGGTGGTGCGAATGTTCAGGATGTGGTGGACAATGGTAGAGTGCGTCGGGAGGCAGAGTTAGCATCGCAGTTAGCAGCGCAGTACGCGAATCATCAACCCACTCCGGTTCGACCGACAACGTCAGTAGAACGAGGACTGACTTTTAGCTCTTGGGGGGTTCTGTGTCTCACCCCGGCTCTACGTAATGTGCGGTTACCCAAGGATTTCAAGGGTCCGCTTAAGGTGCCTAATTACACCGCCGATTTACCCCCCGAGTCATGGGTTGAGAGGTATCATATGGCGATGGAGATGCTGGATGTGGACGAAGCGGCGTGTGCAAAGTACATCACCATGATGTTGGACGGAACGGCTCGCACTTGGTTAAAAAGTATGCCCGTTAATTCTGTCAGTTCATGGGACGAGTTGAAGACCCAGTTTATAGCAAACTTCAAAGACACGTGCAAGCAACCCATGTCAATCGTGGATCTGGCCACTTGTGTCCAAGGAGAAGGCGAATCAACAACTCATTGGGTGCGTGGGTTTCATAAATCCTGCATTCGTCAGACCGCATCAATGCTGATTCGGCAATCATAACATTAGAGGGCAATTGCCGATTTAAGCCGATGAAGTTAAAGTTGGGACGGTTCAAGCGTCACTGCAATGACATGGGAACACTTATGGCAGCTTTGGTTAAGTATGCCGATTCTGATAGTACCAAGGATCCCGAGTCTGACAATGAGAAGCCGGAGAAGGGAAAGAAGAATGTCGGCACAAAAGAGCAGCGGCATAACCAGGCGAGCCATGGGAATAACGGTAAGCGCAAGGCGGACAGGAATTCCGATTTTGTGGCTAACACCAATGTACATGGTAATAATCAGCGCCGTAAGGGTAAACCGCCCCCACGGGGTGGAGGATCAGGTATTAATCTGGAGCGCTGTTGAACCAGCCCTGCCCGAAGCACGTGACGCAAGAGAAGCCAGCTATGCACCTATGGAAGGATTGCTTTATTATGCAAGAGTTCAAAAACTCAGATCTCTTCCGGTATGATCATGGACCATCTGGCGGTTCAGGACCTGGGTTTCATAGGCCGGGTTATGGTGGAGGTAACTCCGGTTCAGGTTTTCAAAGTAACCAAGGTGGACAGGGCAATCAAGGCAATCAGGGTAACCAAGGTGGTTATAATCAACAGGGGAATCAACAACATCAGCAGTCGGGTTATCAGAGCAACCCGAAGCAGTTAAATGGTGGACAATATCATGTCTTCAGTACTAGTCTGTGCAAGCGCGATCAAAAGCTTCATAAGAGGACAGTGAACTCCGTTGAACCGGAAGTGCCCCGTAATATTCGCTGGTCTGAACAGCTTATTGTGTGGAGTCGAGAAGATCATCCGCCCCGGGTTGATAATCCGGGTCATCTGGCATTGGTGGTCGCACCGCAGGTTGGAGGTTATAAGTTCACCAAGGTGCTCATGGATGGAAGGAGCAGTATCAACATCTTGTATTATGAAACCTTTCGGCGTATGGGGTTAACGGATAAGAATCTTAAGCCACCGAACACCATTTTTCACGGTGTGGTGCCTGGTAAGTCGGCCTACCCGGTCGGTAAGATAGCTCTGGAGGTGGTTTTTGGAGATGATCATGATTCAAGGTCAGAGACATTGACCTTTGAAGTGGTAAGAATCAGAAGTCCGTACCATGCCCTGTTTGGATGGTCGGTCTATCCTGAGTTCATGGCAAGGCCGTGTTATGTCTATCTGCAGCTCAAGATGACGGGTCATAAGGGGACCATCACGGTTCAAGGAAGCCGCAAGATTGCTTTGGAGTACGAGGAAGGTGATGTGGCTTATGCTGAGTCGGTTTGTGCAACAGAAGAGTTAAAATTCTATAAAGACAATGTTGATCCGGCGGATATGACTGCTCTGAAGAAACCCACTACAGAGCATGATCCGGCTTTGAAGTTTAAATTGGCTGATGAGACTAAGTTGGTTGATTTTGTTCCTGGCGATTCATCCAAGCAGTTTAGCATCAGCGTTAACTTGGATCCAAAATAGGAAAGCACGGTCATCGAGTTCATCCATGAGAACTGGGACATCTTTGCATGGAAATCTTCTAACATGCCAGGTGTACCGAGGGAACTCGCTGAGCACACTCTTAATATTGATCCCAAGTTTAAACCGGTCAAGCAGTTTCTTCGCCGCTTTAATGAAGAGAGACGCAAGACCATTGGTGAGGAGGTATCCTGGCTCTTGGCAGCAGGTGTTATTGTGGAGGTCTTTCACCCTGAGTGTTTGGCTAACCGGGTGCTGGTACTCAAGAAGAATGGCACTTGGCGTATGTGTGTGGACTACACAGATTTGAACAAGGCTTGCCCAGCTGATCCCTTTGCCCTCCCCCGTATCGATCAGATTATTGATGCTACGTCGGGTTGTGAGCGGTTGAGCTTTCTGGATGCTTATTCGGGTTATCATCAGATCAAAATGGCGGTTAAGGACCAGGAGAAAACGGCTTTTATAACACCCTTTGGAGCCTTCTACTATGTATCTATGCCTTTTGGACTCAAGAGTGTCCAGGCGACTTATCAGTGGTGTGTGTAGAATTGCCTTCATAATTAGATTGGGCGCAATGTTCATGGTTATGTGGATGATATCATGGTGAAGTCCAAGAAAGCAGAAACACTCATAGCTGATTTGCAGGAAACTTTTGACAATCTGAGGGTTTATAAGATGATGCTTAATCCGGCTAAGCGCATTTTTGGTGTGCCGAGAGGCAAGCTCCTGTGTTTTTTGGTGTCTAACAGGGGCATTGAAGCTAATCCGGAAAAGATCAAGGCTATTACATCCCTGGCTAAACCGGCATGTATCAATGATGTTCAACGGCTGGCGGGTCGTATTGCAGCGCTAAGCCGGTTTATCAGCCGGTTGGGGGAGAAGGTGATCCCTCTATATCAGATGATGAAGAAAACAGACAATTTTGTCTTGAGTGATGCTGCTAATGAGGCGTTTGAGGACCTGAAGAAGCAGTTGGCCGAACCGCCCGCCCTTGCTGCTCCCATTGATAAGGAACCATTGCTATTATATGTGGCTGCTAATGCCCGAGCTGTCAGCGTGGCTATTGTGGTGGAGCGCAAAGAGGCTGGTAAGGAGTATCCGGTTCAACGGCCGGTTTATTATATCAGTGAGGTGATTATCAAGTCCAAACAGAGATATCCACATTGGGTTTTGAGACGAAACTCTAGGCGCTTGAATCGCCTGATTCCGATAAACGAGCGAAAAGGTAAACTAAATCAAAAATCAGGGCAGAAATCGCGATCGAAAATAATCACGGAAAAACCCTGGAAAAAGAAAAACTGACGAACAGGCTAACGAACGAACGTTCGCTGGCTGCGGCTAAAAGACGAAAACCGTCCGTTAAAAATGAACGAACGAACGGGCGTTCGCTAAATAACTAAACCGGAAAAAAATAAAACCGATCTAGAAAACCTAGGGTTTAAAAAAACCGGATCGTCTTTCTAAAGAAAACCGACGGCGGCGGTGGCAGCTACCTCGTCGAATCCGGTGAGGCACGGGGCTCTGGCGGGGCAGGGTGGCATCGGCGGCGGTGGCGGAGTGCGGCGCGCGAGCGGGCAGCGGTGCAGCAAGCGGCGACGGCAGTGGCGGCGGATGCTGCTGCTATGCGGTTGCGGCTGCGGGGCGGGGCGGGATGGAGGCGGCAGGGTGCGGCGGCATTTAAAGGGAGGGGTGGCGCTCGGCTTGGGGAGGGGGCCAGGGCAGCGGCGGGCGGCTCCCGGACTCCAGCCGGAGTCCGGCTCGGCCACGGCGGGGTGCGAGCGAGGCGGCTGGGCCGGCTGGTCCTTCGGCCCGGTCGGTCCGAACGATTTTTTTTAAACTAATTCCGCTGAAACTAAAATAAAATCTTAGGAAATAAAATAAAAATCTAAAAATTCCAAAATAAATTTTCATCGTCTAAATAAAATATTTAGAACGAGATGCACATTTTCTTGGCCCTAAAATGCAATTTTGAAAACATGCAATTTTTCTAACTCGAATAAAATTGCAATAAAACTCCGAATAAAATCTTATTTGATTTTAATATTGAATCTCCAATATTTCTTTATTTTGGGAAAGTCATTTTATTCCCTCTCTTTTATTTTTATAAAGAAATATTAGAAGAGAAAATAATTAAAATAAAACGATCCTCTTTTAAAAAATTTGAGAAAACTCAAATATGAAAATAACGAAATCCCGAACTCTCTCTGTGGGTCCTTGAGTTGCGTAGAATTTCTAGGATCAAGCCAAAATGCAATAAAATATGATATGCAATGATGATCTAATGTATAAAATTCCAAATTGAAAATTTGGGATGTTAAAGAATTAAACCAAGTTTTAGCATCACCCATTAATGAGAAAGGAAATAATTTAAGGATGTAGAAGTAACGAGTTTTCTCATCATTAGTGAATAGGGTGGCTATATCATTCAATTTAGTAAGATGTGCCACAACAGTTTCAGATTCATAGCCATAAAAAGGATCAGATTCAACCAAAGTAATATCTCAGGATCGATAGAGAAATCATAATCCTTATCAGTAACACAGATAGGTGAAGTGGCAAAAGCAAGGTCATATCTCGTTCTAGCATTCAAAGACTTTTCTTTCAGCTTAGCTAATAATTTCTTAAGATCAGATCTATCATTGCAAGCAAGAAAATCTCTAGCAGTTTCTTCATCCATAACATAACCCTCAGGCACAACAGGCAATTCATATCTAGGGGGAGAATCTTCATCATCACTTTCATCAATATTATCAGTTTCAATAATTTCATTCTCTCTAGCCCTAGCAAGTTGTTCATCAAGAAATTCACCTAATGGCACAGTAGTATCATGCATAGAAGTTGTTTCATCATAAGCATCACACATAGCAGAAGTGGCATCATCAATAACATGCGACATATCAGAATTAATAGCAGAAGTAGGTTTAGGTGTCACAAGCATACTCAAAACAGCTAGTGAATCAAGTGCACAGTTAGATGGTAGTTCCTTAACTCCCCTCGTAGTTGAGGGAAAAATCTTAGTTCTTTCGTCTTTCAAGTTCCTCATAGTGATCAGCAGATATAAATCCCAAGTGACTTAAAGAATAGAGCTATGCTCCCCGGCAACGGCGCCAGAAAATAGTCTTGACAACCCACAAGTATAGGGGATCACAACAGTTTTTGAGGATAGAGTATTCAACCCAAATTTATTGATTTGACACAAGGGGAGCCAAACAATATTCTCAAGTATTAGCAGTTCAGTTTTCAATTCAACCACACCTGGATAACTTAATATCTGCAGCAAAGTATTTAGTAGCAAAGTAGTATGGAAGTAGCGGCAACAGTAGCAATAGTAACAGTAGCAGTTTCGTAGTAATGGTAACAGTGGCAACGGTAAAGTAACTAAGCAAAGATCAGTATGCGAAAAGCTCCTAGGCATTGGATCAATGATGATTATGTCAGATGCGATTCCTCATGCAATAGTTATAACATAGGGTGACACAGAACTAGCTCCAGTTCATCAATGTAATGTAGGCATGTATTCCGAATATAGTCATACGTGCTTATGGAAAAGAACTTGCATGACATCTTTTGTCCTACCCTCCCGTGGCAGCGGGGTCCTATTGGAAACTAAGGGATATTAAGGCCTCCTTTTAATAGAGTACCGGACCAAAGAATTAACACTTCGTGAATACAAGAACTCCTCAAACTATAGTCATCGCCGGTAAGTATCCTGATTATTATCACTTCGGGGTTAACGGATCATAACACATAATAGGTGACTATAGACTTGCAAGATAGGATCAAGAACTCACATATATTCATGAAACCATAATAGGTCCAGATCTGAAATCATGGAACTCGGGCCCTAGTGACAAGCATTAAGCATAGCAAAGTCATAGCAACATCAATCTCAGAACATAGTGGATACTAGGGATCAAACCCTAACAAAACTAACTCGATTACATGGGAAATCTCATCCAACCCATCACCGTCCAGCAAGCCTACGATGGAATTACTCATGCAGGGCGGTGAGCATCATGAAATTGGTGATGGAAGATGGTTGATGATGATTACGGCGATGGATTCCCCTCTCCGGAGCCCCAAACAGACTCCAGATCAGCCCTCCCGAGAGAGTTTAGGGCTTGGCGGCGGCTCCGTATCGTAAAACGTGATGAATCCTTCTCTCTGATTTTTTTCTCCCCGAACATGAATATATGGAGTTGGAGTTGAGGTCGGTGGAGCTCTAGGGGGCCCACAAGGCAGGGGCGCGCCCAGCGGGTAGGGCGCGCCCCCACCCTCATGGACAGGGTGTGGGCCCCCTGGTGTTGATTCTTTCGCAAATACTTTTTATTAATTCTAGAAACTTGCTCCGTGGAGTTTCAGGTCATTCCGAGAACTTTTATTTCCGCACAAAAATAACAGCGTCAGTCCGGGTTAGTTCCATTCAAATCATGGAAGTTAGAGTCCAAACAAGGGCAAAAGTGTTTGGAAAAGTAGATACGACGGAGACGTATCAGCGGCCAACGGAGTAGTAGGCACCCTCGGTGTAGTAGGGATCATCGTCGACGGTTCCGTCTGGCTTGTGGGCTCCAACATCTGGTTGTGACGTGCGAGAAGAAGAGGAAAAGGGGGGAGAGGGGGCAAAGTAGTCGTGAGTACTCATCCAAGGTACTCGCAAGCAAGGATATACACTACATATGCATGGGTATATGTGTAAAGGGGCAATATCAGTGGACTGAACTATAGAATGCCAGAATAAGAGGGGGATCGCTACTCCTGTCGAAGACTATGCTTCTGGCAGCCTCCATCTTGCAGTATGTAGAAGAGAGTAGATGGTAAGTTCACCAAGTATCATCGCATAGCATAATCCTACCTGGCAATCCTCTCCTTGTCGCCCTGTGAAAGATCGATCACCGAGTTGTATCTGACACTTGAAAGGGTGTGTTTTATTAAGTGTCCGGTTCTAGTTGTCATAAGGTCGAAGTACAACTCTACATCGTCCTGTTACCATGGACACGCTATTCGAATAGATCAACATCCCTGCAGGGGCGCACCACATTACCCGACACGCTCGATCCCTCTGGCCGGGCACACTTTCCTAGGTCATGTCCGGCCTCGAGAGATCAACATGTTGCAGCCCTACCTAGGCCTAACAGAGAGGTCAGCATGCCGATCTAAATCCTATGCACGCAGGGGTCTGGCCCATCATGCATTGCACACCTACATGTTGTGTACGCGACCGGTGAGTAGACCTAGCAACCTCCATTACAAAGGAAGTTGTGTTACGCAGTCCAACCCGGCGCATGCCGCTCAGTCGCTGATGTCTAGGAGGCTTTGGTTGATACCACGACGCCGGTTGCCCATATCTTGTCCCACGTGGCGGTTAGTGCGTGTAAGCTCAACGACCCAGACTCAGATCAAATACCAAGATCTCGTTAAGCGTGTTATTCTGAAGTAACCACGGACGCTGACCAGGGCCAAGCCCACCTGCCTCCAACGTGGTCACAACCTGCCCTGTCGCTCCGCCACAAAGTAGCACTCGGGAGCCGCGGGGAACCCAGGTCCACCACTACCTGGATGGAACCACCTGTCCTTTCAGCCCCCATATCCGAGTCACATGCGGGTACTCTACTAGTCGACCCGATTTTAGTCACCACCTGTATAGTATGTATGTATGTATGTATGTATGTATGTATACCCGTGATCACCTCTCGGGTGATCGCGGCCCGATAGTATAGCATGGCAGACGGACAAGAATGTAGGGCCACTTATGAAGTACTAGCAACCTATATTAAGCATGTAGGATCGCAGGTAAAGGTATCAACAGTTGTAGCAACAATGACAGGCTATGCAGCAGAATAGGTTAACCGAAAGCAGTAACATGCTACACTACTCTAATGCAAGCAGTAGAGAGAAGGAATAGCCGATATTGGGTGATCAAGGGGGGTGCCTGGTTGCTCTGGAAAGAAGGAGGGGTCGTCCATACCGTAGTCGTACTAGGTAGCAGCAACGTCGGTCTCGGTGTCTAACGAGAGAAGAGGGGGAAGAAACAATAAATATAATGCAAACATAAGCATGACGATGCACGACATGACAACGAGCGGTGCTAGGTGTGCCCTAACGCGATAGTAGGTGATACCGGCGAAGGGGGGAAGCATCCGGGAAAGTATCTCCGGTGTTTCACGTTTTCGGATAGATGAACCGAAGGTGGATTGTTGCAGGTTCTCTATGCTAGGGACATGTGGGTGACTAACAGACCATGTATTCGGATTTGTCTCGTCGTTCTGAGCAACTTTCATGTACAAAGTATTTTCATCCGAGCTACGGATTATTCTATATTAATTTTTAAAGTTTTAATCAATTTCTAAATTATTATTATTAAATTAATTCAAAAATAGCATTATTGCATCAGCATGACGTCAGCAGTCAATAGAGGTGTTGACTGGGTCAAGCTGACATGTGGGTCCTGCATGTCATTGACTGATTAACTAACTAACGGTTAATTAGGTTAATTAATCACAATTAATTAAGTTATAATTTTGTTAATTAATTAATTAATTAATTAATTAATTAATTTTTTATTTTTATTTTTATTTTCTATTTCTTTTTTAATGTTCCAGGGGGTGGGCCACGGCTGTCATTGGGCCACGGCCCCCTAACGGGCAAGCAGTTAGCGGGCGTTGGGCGCCCATTCCCGAGGCCAGCGCAGCGGGGGCGCGAGGGCCAGCTGCGCCGGAGGCCACGGTGGGAAGCAGACGGGGCTGGGTTTCGCCGGCAGTGGGCGACGGGACTGGCGAGCTGCGGCACGGCGTCCAGACAATCCGTGGCGGCGGTGGAGCAGCAAGACAATGGCAGTGGGAGGCGCCGATGCGGCTCGGCGTGCAGGATGCGAGCGTGGCTAGGCGAGGCCATCCGGCCGGAGGTGGCGGCTGCAGACGTGAGCACCAGCGCACGGACACCGGTGAGGCAAGCCACGGACGGGACCAGGAGACGGACCGGTCGCAGGCGACGCGAGCTCGACGAGCACGCACAGCAGGTCGTGGGGAGCGGCGGGACATGGCCAGGAGGTGGCTGGAGCTTGCCGGCGCGCTGGAGGGTGTAGGGCGGAGTGTGGCGGACGCGGCGGCGCTAGTGCTGTCGGAGAGGCGGAGCCGACGCGGGGGGGCAATATCCAGAAGCGGTAGGAGGCGAGCGGGCGCGGGGCGCTCAAGCACACGCGCGCTTCATCGCAGGCAGGCGCGGCCGAATGGGCAACTGCAGGCGCAGCGGGATGCAGGGGGGACGCGGCGAGTGAT
>NC_041385.1:385856550-385886290 GCF_002162155.2 Triticum dicoccoides | reverse complement strand
TTGCAGGGCACTAGCAGTGGGGTTCGGGGAGGAAGGGAACGACGATCCGGCGAGGAAGCGAGGGGCCTCGGCGGCGCGGTCGTCATACTGCGGTGGTGGTCGGCGTCGGGGGTCGGCGACGGCTTGATCCCGATCCAGAACTAGGGCGGGAAATGGGGGGAAGAGAGTGCAAGGGGGGTTGGGCTAGGGTTTTTCCTAGGGGGATATGGAGAGTGGAGTGGGCTAGCCTGGCGGCCCGGTGGCCTGCTGGGCCTGTTGGCTCAGAGGAGGGGCCTTTTTTATGTTGTGTTTTGTTTTTCTTTATAGTTTTGTACTTTTGTTGATCTAATAAATGAGTATAGCTAAATGTGCCACTTAGCACACAAATACTAGGCAAGGTTTTGAAGCAGCGCAAAATGTCCCAAATTATTTTGAATAGGTTAACTATTTGTTTAAGTTGAAATGGTTCAAATAAATATTGATGATTTAGTTTTAAATAGGTTAGGGCCACTTTAAATATTCAAAATAGGTTGGCTCCTACATGACAAAAAGTTAGGGAATATTTTCAACCCATCGAACATTTTTCCTTAACAGGTTGAAGAAATAAAATTTGACTTGTTTTTGGAATTTGAATTTGACCCCGGTTTTCATCAAGTCGCAAATGGCTTAGTAAATCATGATGACCTGTCATATTAGGGTGAGGTTACTGTAGCTTGATTCCTGGGGTGTTACAAATCTCCTCCACTACAGGAAATCTCGTCCCGAGATTTAAGAGGTAGTGCAAGGGGGAAAGATTTGGCTATGAAATTTCTATCGTGTCTTCTCGGTCTTGGTTGATCACTTTGAAGAGTTCGATTCACTACATTGATATTTTGATTTCTCTACTCCGGGTCATCATGATGAATGTGACATCCTTTCTTTGTGAATTCCATCATACTTACGAAAGAATAAAGGGTGGGTATTCCGGGAGAACGAACCTCTGCAAGGTTGACTATCTGGTCGATAACATCGGGCAAGGTGATGGAAAGTAACTCCCGAATTGAAACTTTAGAAAATATCGAGAGAAAGTAAGATGGTGCAATAAGAAGTTTCGAGTGGATAGGCAATCATTCATTGCCTGAAATAGGGTATGAGAGGGGTTTAGAGCAACGGGAATATGTATTGTGTGTGACACCAGAATAGATCACTAGGAAGGTGGCTCATGAATCTCATACGAAGCCAAGTGTGAGGAATAACTTTGGAAACGGGGGTGCACAAGAGAGTCAGGTTTTGATCCTATGGAACTGTGGGTTATGGGCCCACCATGTGGGTTAAAAGTAGAATGAGAGGTGACATCTTGCACAGCCATGATAGCAAGGCATGTCAGAGGGTAGCCTGTTAGTTATGTCGGCAACAATGTTGGTACCAAGGGCAAGGTATGATGAGAACTATTTTCCTGCTTGTTGAACGAGGCAGACCAATAGGCAAAGTTCTCGTCCATCGGTGGTTACCGGAATGCCATCATCAAATGTAACAGGGTCTTACTGACACGGTTGTACACCAGGTGTTTACATAAGCAGGGAAATATTACTGCTAATGTCATATAGATCACAATAAGGGTTAAACAAAACAACGGAAAGGAAACTGTGTTTAAACACATATTTCAGGGGTATATCCTTCCCAAGGACAAGCAGAGCATGATATCCATGATAGGATATAAAGTAGAAAACCCTTTAGGTGAGGGGAGAGAAATTTCATGACATTACCCATACAACAGTGTTTAGATAATTGATAAAGAGAATTTAGCATTGCTTCAACTAATCTTACTGAAAATCAGAGTACCAACGACATGCTTCGAGATAGCATTGACATGGTCTTCAATCAAAGGTCGAACTCCGGATACGCAAAGGATTCATCAGGAACAACTTATAGAATAAGTCTTATAATTTCCTCATGGAAGAACGGTTAACCTTGCTAAAGAGGATACTATAACAATAAGTCCTCCGGCCAGGAGTGCTAGGCATGACATCACCCTACCGAGTCATATAAAGACCAATATTATAACTCTTGGAAATATGTTCCAACCATCATATCTGACCGAGATTCAGATCTGATTGGTGTCAGGGTACGTTAGACTCGGTATGTCTGAGAAGAAAAGGCGCAACACAATTTGATGAGATGACATTGTAATATTCTCGGGAATGAACTATGGAAGCCAGATCCAAAACAAGAGTTCATCAATAAACCAAGGAGAGGATGAGGGGGTGGCTGATGGACTCGGCGACAATCCTTGAGATTTCCAAAAAGGTGGTTTTCCATAGTTATGTGAACAAGGAGATAACATTTGTCGGATCAAATGATATTAAGATGTATGCTCGAGGAAACATACACCATTACCCATTGGTTGAAAGGTGCACCCAAAATATGGGCATAGGTAGCAGGATCAATATTAACGGTGGTTCAATAAACAAATAGTCTAAGAATGAAGTACCGACCATTAACTTCAAAGCAATAGGGTTGCTAGAAGTACATAACCCGAGAATCACCATTCACTTATTGGTATTCCGGTTAGCATCAACACGGGGACCAAGAAATGAATGTAGATGGCGAGATGTATCACTTGTATCAAGAATTCTTAAGAGGTGGAGCAATCCTTGCAACATCCTTGACACAGAAGATAGTAATACTTCAAGGTAGAACATAATACAAGCTGGATAGCAAGTTGTCTCCATAACATGAACAAGTTTGTGATGAAAGGAAGATAAGGATGTTGTCAATGGTAACTCAAATTACCAAGGGACAAGGGTGGCACTTATGATCATGACAAATTTTATCGAGAGGCTCTATGAAGAAGCAATCGAGCAAATGACTAATGCAACAAAGATTATTGGAACCACAGATACGACACAAACTCAGAATCAAGTTTGCTATTAGAGGTAAAACGATAAGACGAGGAAATCAACGTAAGCTTAGCTCATCATTGAAAGTTGTGCTCCGGGAGTAAGGAACAGGTAGCACGGTTAAAATTGACACGATGATGATATAGCCGAGCAGGACAAGAATGACATGGTCGAGTACAAAATCGTAAGTAAAGGAGATGGCTAAGAGTTTTTTTATCGTGGTGCAGACCCGATTTAGTTATCGGTGTCCTCGAGTGACTAACAACTCGGAACCCAGGAAAAATTGGAATCAGTGAGGATGTAGTACCTGATGAAGAATGATACGGCCGTTTTGCATCATGCTTTTATATCGATATTTATTCCATTATGGGCTGTTATTACACGTTATGTCACAATACTTATGCCTATTCTCTCTTATTTTACAAGGTTTACATGAAGAGGTAGAATGCCGGCAGCTGGAATTTTTGCCTGGAAAAGGAGCAAATATTAGAGACCTATTCTGCACAACTCCAAAAGTCCTGAAACTCCACGAAAGTCATTTTTGGAAATAATAAAAAATATTGAGCGGAAGAAATACCTGAGGGGGGCCACCCACCATCCACGAGGGTGGGGGCGCGCCCTACCCCCCTGGGCGCGCCCCCTGCCTCGTGGGTCCCCTGGCAGCCCTCCGTTGACCATCTTCTACTATATGAAGGCTTTTACCCTGGAAAAATTCATAAGAAAGCTTTCGGGATGAAACTCCGCCGCCACGAGGCGGAACCAATCTAGGGCTCCGACAGAGCTGTTCTGCGGGGGAAACTTCCTTCCGAGAGGGGGAAATCATCACCAACGATCCTCTCACTGGGAGGGGGTCAATCTCCATCAACATCTTCACCAACACCATCTCCTCACAAACCCTAGTTCATCTCTTGTATCCAATATTTGTACCGAAACCTCAGATTGGTACCTGTGGGTTGCTAGTAGTGTTGATTACTCCTTGTACTTGATGCTAGTTGGTTTATTCAGTGGAAGATCATATCTTCAGATCCTTTATGCATATTAATACCCCTCTAATTATGAACATGAATATGATTTGTGAGTAGTTACGTTTGTTCCTGAGGACATGGGAGAAGTCTTGCTATTAGTAGTCATGTGAATTTGATATTCGTTCGATATTTTGATGAGATGTATGTTGTCTTTCCTCTAGTGGTGTTATGTGAAAGTCGACTACATGAAACTTCACCATTATTTGGGCCTAGAGGAAGGCATTGGGAAGTAATAAGCAGATGATGGGTTGCTAGAGTGACAAAAGCTTAAACCCTAGTTTATGTGTTGCTTCATAAGGGGCTGATTTGGATCCACGTGTTTCATGCTATGGTTAGGTTTCCCTTAATACTTCTTTTGTAGTTGCGGATGCTTTCAATAGGGGTTAATCATAAGTGAGATGCTTGTCCAAGAAAGGGCAGTACCTAAGCACTGGTCCACGCACATATCAAATTATCAAAGTAACGAACGTGAATCATATGAGTGTGATGAAACCTAGCTTGATGATAATTCCTATGTGTCCTCGGGAGCGCTTTTCTCTATATAAGAACTTGTCTAGGCTTGTCCTTTGCTACAAAAAGGATTGGGCAACCTTGCTGCACCTTATTTACTTTCATTTCTTGCTACCCGTTACAAATTACCTTATCACAAAACTATTTGTTAACAATAATTTCAGTGCTTGCAGAGAATACCTTATTGAAAACCGCTTGTCATTTCCTTCTGCTCCTCGTTGGGTTCGACACTCTTACTTATCGAAAGGACTACGATAGATCCCATACACTTGTGGGTCATCAAGACTCTTTTCTGGCGCCGTTGCCGGGGAGTGATGCTCCTTTGGTAAGTGGAACTTGGTAAGGAAGAATTTATATAGTGTGCTGAAATTTACTGTCACTTGTTACTATGGAACATAATCCCTTGTGGGGCTTGTTTGGGGTATCTTCACCCCGACCTATAGAGCAAAGAGTTGCTCCTCAACCTACTGAAAATGTTTACTTTGAAATTCCTTCGGGTATGATAGAGAAACTGCTAGCTAATCCTTTTATAGGAGATGGAACATTGCATCCCGATTTACACTTAATCTATGTAGATGAAGTTAATGTATTATTTAAGCTTGCAGGTAGCCCGATGATGTTGTCAAGAAGAAGGTCTTCCCTTTATCTTTGAAGGGAGATGCATTGACATGATTTAGGCTATGTGATGATATGGGGTCATGGAACTACAAACGATTGAAATTGGAATTTCATCAGAAGTTTTATCCTATGCATCTTGTTCATCGTGATCGTAATTATACATATAATTTTTGGCCTCACGAAGGAGAAAGCATCACTCAAGCTTGGGGGAGGCTTAAGTCAATGTTATATTCATGCCCCAATCATGAGCTCTCAAGATAAATGATTATTCAAAAAAATTATGCTCGGCTTTCTCTCAACAATCGCTCCATGCTCGATACTTCTTGTGTTGGGTCTTTTATGATGAAGACTATTGAATTCAGATGGGATTTATTGGAAAGAATTAAATGCAAATCTGAAGATGGGGATCTCGGTGAAGGTAAGGAGTTAGGTATGACACCTAAGTTTGATTGTGTTAAATCTTTTATGGATACCGATGCTTTTCGTGAATTTAGCACTAAATATGGACTTGACTCTGAGATAGTAGCTTCTTTCTGTGAATCATTTGATACTCATGTTGACCTCCCTAAGGAGAAGTGGTTTAAATATAATCCTCCCACTGAAGTAAATGTAGTTGCACCTATTAAAGTTGAAGAAAATACTATCACGTATAATGATCCTATTGTTCCTACTACTTATGTTGAGAAACCAGCTTTCCTTGTTAGGATAAAGGATCATGCTAAAGCTTCAAATGTGGTTCGTAAGAGTAATACTAAAACACCTACACCACCTGAGCAAATTAAAGTTGAACCTAGTATTGCTATGGTTAAAGATCTCTTGGCTGATAATATTGATGGGCATGTTATTTACTTCTG
This sequence comes from Triticum dicoccoides, assembly GCF_002162155.2. Taxonomy (NCBI): domain Eukaryota; kingdom Viridiplantae; phylum Streptophyta; class Magnoliopsida; order Poales; family Poaceae; genus Triticum; species Triticum dicoccoides. The sequence continues at coordinate 385,880,425 of NC_041385.1, read as the reverse complement.
TGATGAAGCTGCTAGAATTGCTAGACCAGATAATAGGAATAAACATAGACTTGTTGTAGGCATGCCTGTTATTTCTGTTAAAATAGGAGATCATTGTTATCGTGGCTTATGTGATATGGGTGCTAGTGCTAGTGCAATACCTCATTCCTTATACAAAGAAATTATGCATGATATTGCACCTACTGAGATAGACGAAATAGATGTTATCATTAAGCTTGCCAATAGAGATACTATTTCACCAGTTGGGATTGTTAGAGATGTTGAAGTGTTGTGTGAGAAAGTTAAATATCCTGCTGATTTTCTTGTTCTTGGTTCCCCACAAGATGTCTTTTGTCCCATTATATTTGGTAGACCCTTCTTGAATACTATTAATGCTAGGACAAACTGCAAAAAGGATGTTGTTACTATTGGTTTGGGAGATATGTCTCATGAGTTTAACTTTGCTAAATTTCGTAGACAACCCCATGATAAATAACTGCCTAGTAAGGATGAAATTATTGGTCTTGCTTCTATTGTCGTGCCTCCTAATGATCCTTTAGAACAATATTTGCTAGACCATGAAAATGATATGTTTATGAATGAAAGAAGGGAGATAGATGAAGTGTTCTTTAAACAAGGACCTGTTTTGAACACAACTTGCCAGTTGAAATCCTAGGGGATCCTCCACCACCCAAGGGTGATCCCGTGTTTGAGCTTAAACCATTACCTGATACTCTTCAATATGCGTATCTTGATGAAAAGAAGATATATCCTGTTATTATTAGTGCTAACCTTTCAGAGCAAGAAGAGGAGAGATTATTGAAAACTGTGAGGAAGCACCGTGCTGCTATTGGATATACTCTTGATGATCTTAAGGGCATTAGTCCCACTCTCTGGCAACACAAAATAAAATTGGAGAAAGACGCCAAAGCAGTTATTGATCACCAACGACGGTTAAATCCTAAGATGAAAGAAGTGGTAAGAAAAGAAATACTGAAGCTTCTGGAGGCAAATATAATTTATCCCGTTGCTGATAGCCAGTGGGTAAGTCATGTCCATTGTATCCCTAAGAAGGGAGGTATTACTATTGTTCCTAATGACAAAGATGAATTGATCCCGCAAAGAATCGTTATAGGTTATAGGATGGTAATTGATTTCCGCAAATTAAATAAAGCTACTAAAAAAGATCATTACCCTTTACCTTTTATTGATCAAATGCTAGAAGGATTATCCAAACATACACACTTCTGCTTTCTAGATGGTTACGCTGGTTTCTCTCAAATACCTGTGTCAGCAGAGGACCAAGAAAAGACCACTTTTACTTGCCCTTTGGTACTTTTGCTTATAGACGTATGCCTTTTGGTTTATGTAATGCACCTGCTACCTTTCAAAGATGCATGATGGCTATATTCTCTAACTTTTGTGAAAAGATTGTTGAGGTTTTCATGGATGATTTCTCAGTCTATGGATCTTCTTTTGATGATTGCTTGAGCAACCTTGAACGAGTTTTGCAGAGATGCGAAGATACTAGTCTTGTCTTGAATTGGGAGAAGTGCTACTTTATGGTTAATGAAGGCATTGTCTTGGGGCATAAAATTTCTGAAAGAGATATTGAGGTTGATAAAGCTAAAGTTGATCCTATTGACAAGATGCCGTGTCCCAAGGACATTAAAGGTATAAGAAGTTTCCTTGGTTATGCCGGTTTTTATAGGAGGTTCATTAAGGACGTCTCTAAAATTTCTAGGCCTCTGACTAATCTATTACAAAAAGATATTCCTTTTGTCTTCGATGATGATTGTGTAGAAGCATTTGAAATACTTAAGAAAGCTTTGATTTCTGCACCTATTGTTCAGCCACCTGATTGGAATTTACCCTTTGAAATTATGTGTGATGCTAGTGATTATGCTGTAGGTGATGTTCTAGGACAAAGAGTTGATAAGAAACTAAATGTTATTCAATATGCTAGTAACACTCTAGACAGTGCCCAGAGAAATTATCCTACTACAGAAAAAGAATTTTTATCAGTTGTATTTCCTTGTGATAAGTTCAGACCTTATATTGTTCACACTGATCATGTTGCTATTAAATATCTTATGGAAAAGAAAGATGCTAAACCTAGACTTATTAGATGGGTACTCCTACTTCAAGAATTTGATTTACATATTATTGATAGAAAGGGAGCTGAGAACCCCGTTGCAGACAACTTGTCTAGGTTAGAGAATGTTCCTGATGACCCACTACCAATTGATGATAGCTTTCCTGATGAACAATTAGCTGTCATAAATGCTTCTCGTACTGCTCCATGGTATGCTGATTATGCTAATTACATTGTTGCTAAATTCATACCACCTAGTTTCACATACCAGCAAAAGAAAAAGTTTTTCTATGATTTAAGACATTACTTGTGGGATGACCCACACCTTTATAAAGAAGGAGTAGATGGTGCTATTAGATGTTGTGTACCCGAGCATGAACAGGAATAGATCCTACGCAAGTGTCACTCTGAGGCATATGGAGGACACCACGCTGGAGATAGAACTGCACATAAGGTATTGCAATCCGGTTTTTGTTGGCCTACTCTCTTCAAAGATGCCCGTAAGTTTGTCTTGTCTTGCGATGAATGTCAAAGAATTGGTAATATTAGTAGATGCCAAGAAATGCCTATGAATTATTCTCTTGTTATTGAACCATTTGATGTTTGGGGCTTTGATTATATGGGACAGTTCCCTTCCTCTAATGGGTATACACATATTTTAGTTGTTGTTGATTATGTTACTAAGTGGGTAGAAGCTATTCCAACTAGTAGTGCTGATCATAACACTTGTATTAAGATGCTTAAAGAAGTTATTTTTCCGAGGTTTTGAGTCCTTAGATATTTAATGACTGATGGTGGTTCACATTTTATTCATGGTGCTTTTTGTAAAATGCTTGCTAAGTATGATGTTAATCATAGAATTGCATCTCCATATCACCCATAGTCTAGTGGTCAAGTAGAATTGAGTAATAGAGAGCTTAAATTAATTTTGCAAAAGACTGTTAATGGATCTAGAAAGAATTGGTCCAAGAAACTTGATGATGCATTATGGGCTTATAGAACTGCATATAAAAATCCTATGGGTATGTCTCCATATAAAATGGTTTATGGAAAAGCATGTCACTTACCTCTTGAACTAGAACATAAGGCATATTGGGCCATTAAAGAGCTCAATTATGATTTCAAACTTGCCGGTGAGACGAGGTTGTTTGACATTAGCTCACTTTATGAATGGAGAACTCAAGCCTATGAGAATGCCAAACTGTTTAAAGAGAAAGTTAATAGATGGCATGACAAAAGGATACAAAAGCATGAGTTTAATGTAGGTGATTATGTGTTGCTATTCAACTCTCGTTTAAGATTTTTTGCAGGAAAACTTCTCTCTAAATGGGAAGGCCCTTACATTATCGAGGAGGTCTATCGTTCCGGTGCCATAAAAATCAACAACTTCGAAGGCACAAACCCGAAGGTGGTTAACGGTCAAAGGATCAAAAATTACATCTGAGGTAATTCTATAAATGTTGAAACTAATGTTATAGAAACCATAACCCCGGAGGAATACATAAGGGACACTTTCCAGAACATTTCAGACTCCGAAAAGGAATAGGTATGTGGTACGGTAAGAAAACCGACTCCAAAACAGTTCTAATAGCAATTTTTCTCCATATTGGAATATTTAAGAAAATAGGAAAATAAGAAGTAGTCCGGGAAGGACACGAGGCGTCCATGAGGGTGGAGGGCGCGCCCTACCCCCCTGGGCGCGCCCCTTGCCTCGTGGGCACCTCGTGTGCTCTCTGGACTACATTTTCTTGCACAATACTTCTTTTGGTCGGTAAAAATCATTATATAATCTCCCGAAGGTTTTGACCACCGTATCACGCAAAAATCCTCTATTTTTGTCTTGAGTTGTTTCTGCCACAGATTAGAGCAGTATGTCGTCCTAGGACTCGGAGGGAGAAAGCTATGTGGCTGATTACCTTGCAGACCCTAAGGTTTACGGGGACTTGGAGCATTATGGCTGGACCATTGAGGAAGAAGAAGACTACGAGCCTAAGGGAAAGGGGGAGACGAGCTCAGATGAAGATGAAGTCCCCTTACCTCAACCTGGGGGCATGCATGTGGAGTTTAACAAGTCAAGCCTCCCTGATAGAGCAAAGAAACCAAAGATTGAGTTTATCCCTTTTCGTCTCTTGCAGGAAAACAAACATGAACTATGCAAAAGGATATTAAGCCTTGAGCAGGACATCGATGATCTAAGGGAGCAAAATTCCATCCTCAAGCGCAAATTGAGGAAGAAGCCTACATCAGCAACATCACCACCTTCATCACCTCCGAAGAAGGAGACATAATCGCATGGGTATGGGCACTCCCCTTGGCAACTGCCAAGCTTGGGGGAGGTGCCCCAGTATCATATCAACATCACACTCCTATCTTTACCATTTTTCTTAGTTCGATCCTTTTAGTAATATCTTGATCTAGTAGAATAAAGTTTTTGGTATGATTTAGTTTTGAGTTTTGCCTTATGATCCATGTATGTAATCGAGTCCGTGAGCTATATATAATAAAGATTAGTGTTGAGTCAAGGGCTTTGCTATCTTGCTATGATCTTGAGGGAATAAAGAAAGAATAAAAAGAAATAGAGAGATTATATCGATCTTATGGAGAGTAATGACTTCACATATAAAGAGTATGATGAATAAAAGTTGTTGAGAGTTGGCAAACATAGTTTTGGTCATCGTTGCAATTAATAGGAAGTAATAAATAAAGAGAGGTTCTCACATATAAATATACTATCTTGGACATCTTTTATGATTGTGAGCACTCATTAAAATATGACATGCTAAAGAGTTGATGTTGGACAAGGAAGACAATGTAATGGGTTATGTTTTCTTATATCTGAAATAAAGTATATTGTCATGGATCATCTAACATGTTGAGCTTGCCTTTCCCCCTCATGCTAGCCAAATTCCTTGCACCAAGTAGAGATACTACTTGTGCTTCCAAACATCCTTAAACCCAGTTTTGCCATGAGAGTCCACCATATCTACATATGGATTGAGTAAGATCGTTCAAGGAAGTTGTCATGTTGCATCCAATAAAAATTGCTCTCTAAATATGTATGACTTATTAGTGTGGAGAAAATAAGCTTTATATGATCTTGTGATATGGAAGCAATAAAAGCGACGGACTGCATAATAAAGGTCCATATCACAAGTGGCAATATAAAGTGACGTTCTTTTGCATTAAGATTTTGTGCATCCAACCAAAAAGCACATGACAACCTCTGCTTCCCTCTGCAAAGGGCTATCTTTTACTTATGCCTTTTACATTATGCAAGAGTCAAGGTGATCTTCACCTTTCCTTTTTACATTTTATCCTTTGGCAAGCACCTCGTGTTGGAAAGATCCTGATATATATATCCAATTGGATGTAAGTTAGCATGAACTATTATTGTTGACATTACCCTTGAGGTAAAAGGTTGGGAGGCGACACTATAAGCCCCTATCTTTCTGTATGTCCGATTAAAACTCCATAACCATAAGTATTGCCTGAGTGTTAGAAATTGTGAAAGACTAAATGATAGTTGAGTATGTGGTTTTGCTGAAAAGCTCTTATGTTGACTCTTTCTAATGTTATGATAAATTGCAATTGCTTCAATGACCAAGATCATATTTTGTTAGTTTTCAATGAAGTTTCTGATTCATACTTGACATTGTGAATAGATTATTACTTTAGCATAAGAAATCATAAGACAAAATATATGTATGTTGCTGTTATAAGAATGATCATGATGCCCTCATGTTCGTATTTTATTTTATCGACACCTCTATCTCTAAACATGTGGACATATTTTTCGATATCGGCTTCCGCTTGAGGACAAGCGAGGTCTAAGCTTGGGGGAGTTGATACGTCCATTTTGCATCATGCTTTCATATCGATATTTATTGCATTATGGGCTGTTATTACGCGTTATGTCACAATACTTTGTTGGAAATATGCCCTAGAGGCTATAATAAAAGGATTATTATTATATTTCCTTATTCATGATAATTGTCTTTTATTCATGCTATAATTGTATTATCCGGAAATCGTAATACACGTGTGAATACATAGACCACAATATGTCCCTAGTGAGCCTCTAGTTGACTAGCTCGTTGATCAACAGATAGTCATGGTTTCATGACTATGGACATTGGATGTCATTGATAACGGGATCACATCATTAGGAGAATGATGTGATGGACAAGACCCAATCCTAAGCATAGCACAACATCGTGTAGTTCGTTTGCTAGAGCTTTTCCAATGTCAAGTATCTTTTCCTTAGACCATGAGATCGTGTAACTCCCGGACACCGTAGGAGTGCTTTGGGTGTACCAAACGTCACAACGTAACTGGGTGACTATAAAGGTGCACTACAGGTATCTCCGAAAGTGTCTGTTGGGTTGACACGGATCGAGACTGGGATTTGTCACTCCGTATGACGTAGAGGTATCTCTGGGCCCACTCGGTAATGCATCATCACAATGAGCTCAAAGTGACCAAGTGTCTGGTCACGGGATCATGCATTACGGTACGAGTAAAGTGACTTGCCAGTAAGGAGATTGAACGAGGTATTGGGATACCGACGATCGAATCTCGGGCAAGTAACGTACCGATTGACAAAGGGAATTATATACGGGGTTGCTTGAATCCTCAACATCATTGTTCATCCGATGAGATCATCGAGGAGAATGTGGGAGCCAACATGGGTATCCAGATCCTGCTGTTGGTTATTGACCGGAGAGCCGTCTCGGTCATGTCTATGTGTCTCCCGAACCCGTAGGGTCTACACACTTAAGGTTCGGTGACGCTAGGGTTGTAAAGATATTAGTATGCAGCAAACCGAAAGTTGTTTGGAGTCCCGGATGAGATCTCGGACGTCACGAGGAGTTCCGGAATGGTCCGGAGGTAAAGAATTATATATGCGAAGTCGAGTTTCGGCCATCGGGAAAGTTTCGGGGTTCACCGGTATTGTACCGGGACCACCGGAAGGGTCCTGAGGGTCCATCGGGTGGGGCCACCCATCCCGGAGGGCCCCATGGGCTGAAGTGGGAGGGGAGCCAGCCCCTGGTGGGCTGGTGCGCCCCCCCCCTGGGCCCCCTCTGCGCCTAGGGTTGGGAACCTTGGGGGAGGGGGCGCCTCCACTTGCCTTGGGGGGCAAGTTTCCCCCTTGGCCGCCGCCCCCCTCTAGGAGATCCCATCACCTAGGGCCGGCGCCCCCCCTGGGGTCCCTATATAAAGAGGGGGGTGGGAGGGCAGCCACACCCTGACACCTGGCGCCTCCCTTCCCCCCTTGCTACACCTCTCCCTCCCGCAAGCGCTTGGCGAAGCCCTGCCGGAACCCTGCTGCTTCCACCACCACGCCGTCGTGCCGCTGGATCTTCATCAACCTCTCCTTCCCCCTTGCTGGATCAAGAAGGAGGAGACGTCACGCTGGCCATACGTGTGTTGAACGCGGAGGTGCCGTCTATTCGGTCCTAGGATCTCCGGTGATTTGGATCACGACGAGTACGACTCCCTCAACCCCGTTCTCTTGAACGCTTCCGCTCGCGATCTACATGGGTATGTAGATGCACTCCTCTCTCTCATTGCTAGATGAACTCATAGATTGATCTTGGTGAACATAGAATTTTTTTTATTTTATGCAACGTTCCCCAACAGTGGCATCATGAGCTAGGTCTATGCGTAGTTCTCTATTGCACGAGTAGAACACAAATCTGTTGTGGGCGTAGATGTTGTCAACTTTCTTGCCACTACTAGTCTTATTTTGCTTCAGCGGTATTGTGGGATGAAGCGGCCCGGACCGACCTTACATGTACGCTTACGTGAGACAAGTTCCACCGACTGACATGCACTAGTTGCATAAGGTGACTAGCGGGTGTCTGCCTCTCCCACTTTAGTTGGAGCGGATTCGATGAAAGGGTCCTTATGAAGGGTAAATATAAGTTGACAAGTCACGTTGTGGTTATTCGTAGGTAAGAAAACGTTCTTGCTAGAACCCTATTGCAGCCACGTAAAAGATGCAACAACAATTAGAGGACGTCTAACTTGTTTTTGCAGCAATTGCTTTGTGATGTGATATGGCCAAAAGTTGTGATGAATGATGAATGATGAATGATATATTGTGATGTATGAGATCTTGTTCTTGTAATAGGAATCACGACTTGCATGTCGATGAGTATGACAACTGACAGGAGCCATAGAAGTTGTCTTAATTATTGTTTGACCTGCGTGTCAATGATTTAACGCCATGTAATTACTTTACTTTATTGCTAAACCGTTAGCCATAGTAGTAGAAGTAATAGTTGGTGAGCAACTTCATGGAGACACGATGATGGAGATCATGGTGTCATGCCGGTGATAAAGATGATCATGGAGCCCCAAAGATGGAGATCAAAGGAGCTATATGATATTGGCCATATCATGTCACTACTATTTAATTGCATGTGATGTTTATTATGTTTATGCATCTTGTTTACTTAGAACGACGGTAGTAAATAAGATGATCCCTCATAATAATTTCAAGAAAGTGTTCCCCCTAACTGTGCGTCGTTGCTAAAGTTCGTCGTTTCGAAGCACCACGTGATGATCGGGTGTGATAGATTCCTATGTTCACATACAACGGGTGTAAGACAGTTTTACACATGCAAAAACACTTAGGTTAACTTGACGAGCCTAGCATGTACAGACATGGCCTCGAAACACAGAGACCGAAAGGTCGAACATGAGTCGTATGGAAGATACGATCAACATGGAGATGTTCACCGATGATGACTAGTCCGTCTCACGTGATGATCGGACACGACCTAGTCGACTCGGATCATGTAACACTTAGATGACTAGATGGATGTCTAATCTGAGTGGGAGTTCATTAAATAATTTGATTAGATGAACTTAATTATCATGAATTTAGTCTAAAATCTTTGCAAAAATGTCTTGTAGATAAAATGGCCAATGCTCATGTCAACATGAACTTCAACGCGTTCCTAGAGAAAACCAAGCTGAAAGATGATGGCAACAACTATACGGACTGGGTTCGGAACCTGAGGATCATCCTCATAGCTGCCAAGAAAGCATATGTCCTAGAAGGACCGCTAGGTGAAGCACCCATCCCAGAGAACCAAGACGTTATGAACGCTTGGCAGTCGCGTGCTGATCATTACTCCCTCGTTCAGTGCGGCATGCTTTACAGCTTAGAACCGGGGCTCCAAAAACGTTTTGAGCAACACGGAGCATGTGAGATGTTCGAGGAGCTGAAAATGGTTTTCCAAGCTCATGCCCGGGCCGAGAGATATGAAGTCTCCGACAAGTTCTACAGTTGTAAGATGGAGGAAAATAGTTCTGTCAGTAAGTACATACTCAAAATGTCTGGGTTGCACAACCGCCTGTCCCAGCTGGACATTAACCTCCCGGACGAGGCGGTCATTGACAGAATCCTTCAGTCGCTCCCACTGAGCTACAAGAGCTTTGTGATGAACTACAATATACAGGGGATGGTGAAAACTATTCCTGAAGTATTTTCAATGCTGAAGTCAGCAGAGGTAGAAATCAAGAAAGAACATCAAGTGTTGATGGTCAATAAAACCACCAAGTTCAAGAAGGGCAAGGGTAAGAAGAACTTCAAGAAGGACGGCAAGGATGTTGCCGCACCCGGTAAGCCAGTTGCCGGGGCGAAGTCAAAGAATGGACCCAAGCCTGAGACTGAGTGCTTTTATTGGAAAGGGAAGGGTCACTGGAAGCGGAACTGCCCCAAATACTTAGCGGACAAGAAGGCTGGCAACACTAAAGGTATATGTGATATACATGTAATTGATGTGTACCTTACCAGTACTCGTAGTAACTCCTGGGTATTTGATACCGGTGCCGTTGCTCATATTTGTAACTCACAGCAGGAGCTGCGGAATAAGCGGAGACTGGCGAAGGACGAGGTGACGATGCGCGTCGGGAATGGTTCCAAGGTCGATGTGATTGCCGTCGGCACGCTGCCTCTACATTTACCCACGGGATTAGTTTTAAACCTCAATAATTGTTATTTAGTGCCAAGTTTGAGCATGAACATTGTATTTGGATCTCATTTAATACGAGATGGCTACTCATTTAAATCTGAGAATAATGGTTGTTCTCTTTATATGAGAGATATGTTTTATGGTCATGCCCCGATGGTCAATGGTTTATTCTTAATGAATCTCGAACGTAATGTTACACATATTCATAGTGTGAATACCAAAAGATGTAAAGTTGATAACGATAGTCCCACATACTTGTGGCACTGAAGCCTTGGTCACATTGGTGTCAAGCGCATGAAGAAGCTCCATGCTGATGGACTTTTAGAGTCTCTCGATTATGAATCATTTCACACATGTGAACCATGCCTCATGGGCAAAATGACCAAGACTCCGTTCTCCGGAACATTGGAGCGAGCAACCAACTTATTGGAAATCATACATACTGATGTGTGTGGTCCAATGAGCGTTGAGGCTCGCGGAGGATATCATTATGTTCTCACTCTCACTGATGACTTAAGTAGATATGGGTATGTCTACTTGATGAAACACAAGTCTGAGACCTTTGAAAAGTTCAAAGAATTTCAGAATGAAGTAGAGAATCAACGTGACCGAAAGATAAAATTCTTACGATCAGATCATGGAGGAGAATATTTAAGTCACGAATTTGGTACGCACTTAAGAAAATGTGGAATCGTTTCACAACTCACGCCGCCTGGAACACCTCAGCGTAATGGTGCATCCGAACGTCGTAATCGCACTCTATTGGATATGGTGCGATCTATGATGTCTCTTACCGATTTACCGCTATCATTTTGGGGATACGCTCTAGAGACAGCTACATTCACTTTAAATAGGGCTCCGTCTAAATCCCGTTGAGATGACACCGTATGAATTATGGTTTGGGAAGAAACCTAAGCTGTCGTTTCTAAAAGTTTTGGGATGCGATGCTTATGTCAAGAAACTTCAACCTGAAAAGCTCGAACCCAAGTCCGAAAAATGCGTCTTCATAGGATACCCTAAGGAAACCATTGGGTATACCTTCTACCTAAGATCCGAAGGCAAGATCTTTGTTGCCAAGAACGGATCCTTTCTAGAAAAAGAGTTTCTCTCGAAAGGAGTAAGTGGGAGGAAAGTAGAACTCGATGAAGTACTACCTCTTGAACCGGAAAGTACTGCAGCTCAGGAAAATGTTCCTGTGGTGCCTACACCGACTGGAGAGGAAATTAATGATGATGATCAAGGTACTTCGGATCAAGTTGCTACTGAACTCCGTAGGTCCACAAGGACACGTTCCACACCAGAGTGGTATGGCAACCCTGTCCTGGAAATCATGTTGTTAGACAACAGTGAACCTTTGAACTATGAAGAAGCGATGGCGGGCCCATTTTCCAACAAATGGCTTGAAGCCATGCAATCCGAGATAGAATCCATGTATGAAAACAAAGTATGGACTTTGACAGACTTGCCCGATGATCGGCGAGCGATAGAAAACAAATGGATCTTTAAGAAGAAGACGGACGCGGATGGTAATGTTACCATCTATAAAGCTCGACTTGTCGCTAAGGGTTATCGGCAAGTTCAAGGGGTTGACTACGATGAGACTCTCTCTCCCGTAGCGAAGCTGAAGTTCGTCTGAATCATGTTAGCAATTGCCGCATACTATGATTATGAGATATGGCAGATGGACGTCAAAACGGCATTCCTTAACGGCTATCTTAAGGAAGAACTATATATGATGCAGCCGGAGGGGTTTTGTCGATCCTAAGAATGCTAACAAGGTATGCAAGCTCCAGCGATCCATTTATGGGCTGGTGCAAGCAACTCGGAGTTGGAACATTCGCTTTGATGAGATGATCAAAGAGTTTGGGTTTATGCAGACTTATGGAGAAGCCTGCGTTTACAAGGAAGTGAGTGGGAGCTCTGTAGCATTTCTCATATTATTTGTAGATGACATACTTTTGATGGGAAATGATATAGAACTTTTGGACGACATTAAGGCCTACTTGAATAAGTGTTTTTCAATGAAGGACCTTGGAGAAGCTGCTTACATATTAGGCATCAAGATCTATAGGGATAGATCGAGATGCCTCATAGGTCTTTCACAAAGCACATACCTTGATAAGATATTGAAGAAGTTCAATATGGATCAGTCCAAGAAAGGGTTCTTGCCTGTGTTGCAAGGTGTGAGATTGAGCTCGGCTCAATGCCCGACCACGGCAGAAGATAAAGAAGAGATGAGTGTCATCCCCTATGCCTCAGCCATAGGATATATTATGTATGCCATGCTGTGTACCAGACCTGATGTAAACCTTGCCGTAAGTTTGGTAGGAAGGTACCAAAGTAATCCCAGCAAGGAACACTGGATAGCGGTCAAGAATATCCTGAAGTACCTGAAAAGCACAAAGGACATGTTTCTCATCTATGGAGGTGATGAAGAGCTTGTCGTAAAGGGTTACATCGACGCTAGCTTCGACACAGATCTGGATGACTCTAAGTCACAAACCGGACACGTGTATATGTTGAATCGTGGAGCAGTAAGCTGGTGCAGTTGCAAGCAGAGCGTCGTGGTGGGATCTACATGTGAAGCGGAGTACATGGCAGCCTCGGAGGCAGCACATGAAGCAATATGGATGAAGGAGTTCATCACCGACCTAGGAGTCATACCCAATGCGTCGGGGCCGATCACTCTCTTATGTGACAACACTGGAGCTATTGCCGTTGCCAAGGAGCCAAGGTTTCACAAGAAGACCAGGCACATCAAGCGTCGTTTCAACTCCATCCGTGAAAATGTTCAAGATGGAGACATAGAATTTGCAAAGTACATACGGATCTGAAAGTCGCAGATCCGTTGACTAAACCTCTTCCGCGAGCAAAACATGATCAACACCAGAACTCTATGGGTGTTCGATTCATCACAATGTAACTAGATTATTGACTCTAGTGCAAGTGGGAGACTGTTGGAAATATGCCCTAGAGGCAATAATAAAAGTATTATTATTATATTTCCTTGTTCATGATAATTGTATTTTATTCATGCTATAATTGTATTATCCGGAAATCATAATACACATGTGAATACATAGACCACAATATGTCCCTAGTGAGCCTCTAGTTGACTAGCTTGTTGATCAACAGATAGTCATGGTTTCCTGACTATGGACATTGGATGTCATTGATAACGGGATCACATCATTAGGAGAATGATGTGATGGACAAGACCCAATCCTAAGCATAGCACAAGATCGTGTAGTTCGTTTGCTAGAGCTTTTCCAATGTCAAGTATCTTTTCCTTAGACCATGAGATCATGTAACTCCCGGACACTGTAGGAGTGCTTTGGGTGTAACAAACGTCACAACGTAACTGGGTGACTATAAAGGTGCACTACAGGTGTCTCCGAAAGTGTCTGTTGGGTTGACACGGACCGAGACTAGGATTTGTCACTCCGTATGACGGAGAGGTGTCTGTGGGACCACTCGGTAATGCATCATCATAATGAGCTCAAAGTGACCAAGTGTCTGGTCACGGGATCATGCATTACGATACGAGTAAAGTGACTTGCCGGTAACGAGATTGAACGAGGTATTGGGATACCGACGATCGAATCTCGGGCAAGTAACGTACCGATTGACAAAGGGAATTGTATACGGGGTTGCTTGAATCCTCGACATCGTGGTTCATCCGATGAGATCATCGAGGAGCATGTGGGAGCCAACATGGCTATCCAGATCCCGATGTTGGTTATTGACCGGAGTGCCGTCTCGGTCATGTCTACGTGTCTCCCGAACCCGTAGGGTCTACACACTTAAGGTTCGGTGACGCTAGGGTTGTAAAGATATTAGTATGCAGCAAACCGAAAGTTGTTCGGAGTCCCGGATGAGATCTCGGACGTCACGAGGAGTTCCGGAATGGTCTGGAGGTAAAGAATTATATATGGGAAGTCGAGTTTCGGCCATCGGAAAAGTTTCAGGGTTCACTGGAAGGGTCCCGGGGGTCCACCGGGTGGGGCCACCCATCCCGGAGGGCCCCATGGGCTGTAGTGGGAGGGGAACCAGCCCCTGGTGGGCTGGTGCGCCCCCCGGGCCCCCCTCTCCGCCTAGGGTTGGGAACCCTAGGGAAGGGGGCGCCTCCACTTGCCTTGGGGGGCAAGTTTCCCCCCTTGGCCGTCGCCCCCCCTAGGAGATCCCATCTCCTAGGGACGGCGCCCCCCCTGGGGTCCCTATATAAAGAGGGGGGGTGGGAGGGCAGCTGCACCCTGACACCTGGCGCCTCCCTTTGCCCCTTGCTACACCTCTCCCTCCCGCAAGCGCTTGGCGAAGCCCTGCCGGAACCCTGTTGCATCCACCACCACGCCGCCATGCTGCTGGATCTTCATCAACCTCTCCTTCCCCCTTGCTGGATCAAGAAGGAGGAGACGTCACGCTCACCGTACGTGTGTTGAACATGGAGGTGTCGTCCGTTCGGTGTTAGGACCTCCGGTGATTTGGATCACAACGAGTACGACTCCCTCAACCCCGTTCTCTTGAACGCTTCCGCTCGCGATCTACAAGGGTATGTAGATGCACTCCTCTCTCTCGTTGCTAGATGAACTCATAGATTGATCTTGGTGAACGTATAAAAAAAATTATTTTATGCAACATTCCCCAACATACTTAGGCCTATTCTCTCTTATTTTACAAGGTTTACATGCAGAGGGAGAATGCCGGCAGCTGGAATTCTGGGCTGGTAAAGGAGCAAATATTAGAGACCTATTCTGCACAACTCCAAAAGTCCTGAAACTCCACGAAATCATTTTTGGAATTAACAAAAAATATTGAGCGAAAGAAATACCTGAGGAGGGCCACCCACCATCCACGAGGGTGGGGGCGCGCCCTACCCCCCTAGGCGCGCCCCCTACCTCGTGGGCCCCCTGGCAGCCCTACGGTGACCATCTTCTGCTATATGAAGGCTTTTACCCTAGAAAAAATCATAAGCAAGCTTTCGTGCGAAACTCCGCCACCACGAGGCGGAACCTTGGCGGAACCAATCTAGGGCTCCGGCGGAGCTGTTCTGCCGGGGAAACTTCCCTCCGGGAGGGGGAAATCATCACCATCATCGTCACCAACGATCCTCTCATCGGGAGGGGGTCAATCTCCATCAAACTCTTCACCAGCACCATCTCTTCTCAAACCCTAGTTCATCTCTTGTATCCAATATTTGTACCAAAACCTCAGATTGGTACCTGTGGGTTGCTAGTAGTGTTAATTACTCCTTGTAGTTAATTCCAGTTGGTTTATTCGATGGAAGATGATATGTTCAGATCCTTTATGCATATTAATACCCCTCTCATTATGAACATGAATATAATTTGTGAGTAGTTACGTTTGTTCCTGAGGACATGGGAGTAGTCTTGCTATTAGTAGTCATGTGAATTTGGTATTCGTTCGATATTTTCATGAGATGTATGTTGTCTTTCCTCTAGTGGTGTTATGTGAACATCGACTACATGACACTTCACCATTATTTGGGCCTATAGGAAGGCATTGGGAAGTAATAAGTAGATGATGGGTTGCTAGAGTGACAGAAGCTTAAACCCTAGTTTATGCTTTGCTTCGTAAGGGGCTGATTTGGATCCACATGTTTCATGCTATGGTTAGATTTACCTTAATACTTCTTTTGTAGTTGCGGATGATTGCAATAGGTGTTAATCATAAGTGGGATGCTTGTCCAAGAAAGGGCAGTACCCAAGCACTGGTCCACCCACATATCAAATTATCAAAGTAACGAACGTGAATCATATGAGCGCAATGAAACCTAGCTTGACGATAATTCCCATGTGTCCTCGGGAGCGCTTTTCTCTATATAAGAACTTGTCCAGGCTTGTCCTTTGCTACAAAAAGGATTGGGCCACCTTGCTGCACCTTATTTACTTTCATTGCTTGTTACCCGTTACAAATTACCTTATCACAAAACTATCTGTTACTGAGAATTCCAGTGCTTGCAGAGAATACCTTACTGAAACCCGCTTGTCATTTCCTTATGCTCCTCATTGTGTTCGACACTCTTACTTATCGAAAGGACAACGATAGATCCCCTACACTTGTGGGTCCTCAAAGAACTCATAAGAAGTTATGCAGTTCCGTGATAATCTCGAGATACCAAGGGGTAATACTCGATGACAGATCAAAGTAGAGGTTGGACTGGGGTATTGCTCTACAGAAGACAAGTGCTTAAACTTGCATGAGAAATGGCATTTAAAGGAGAACATGGCCGGAACCATGATTGCAACAGACCAGATCCTAGATATAAGATGAACTTATACCAAGGGAATAATTAATTTAAGAGAAGCTTTAATGATAAGATCTACATCGTGTCCATGGGCATGAACACAAAGGTTCCAGGTCGACTCCCACTACTTTAATGCATAACATTTCCTTCACTTCTCATTTCAAAGAAGTTGTAGTGTTGAAATTTTATCTGGCGACGCACTAGAAGAGTATGACCCGTGAAAACTTTCGGGTTCACACGGATTAGAGAAGCTTCAACCCATAGGGGTATCTTGGGAACATATACCACAAACTCCAAGGCTAATTGACGCAAGCTCAAAGGTAGAGCATGGTTGACAAAAGCAGAGGATACAAATTGTCAAAGACATTATGTGTCATGGGAATAACTCACAAGAATTTTGAATGTGAAGGATACTATCGGATAATAACCCAGCAATGGGCCTGACGGTCCAGAACGAAGCTGGTGTGAGTATCGGTACTCAATTAGAGGAAGAAAGAATAAAAAGGCACCGAATTATATAACATCTGAATAAGTGATGCTTAGATAACAAAGGAATTATGATTTCCAATAAGAAGGATCAGAAGCAGACGCTCTGATCAAGGAAGGATAAGTTGAATAGACTTAGGGGAACAATCGATGGCAATCTGATTGGTCGAGATCCAGCTCCTGTTTAAAATGACGTCTGAGCTGGAAGGATGGATTCTAGGATCTGATTGAGGATTGCGAGCATTCGCAAAATTTTGAATCAAGGGACTCAAGATGATAAGGTAAAGGACGTCAATGAATATTGCTAGGCATTTGGAATTAGCCATAATGCAGACAGACAAGAATTTCAAGAGCCATAGGTTGTAGAGGATTCTCGATAAGTGTGAGAAATTATCCGTCGGGGTATTCAAGTGTCAAAGAACTTCAAGGTAGTAGGCACAACGTATTCTCGAAACAATATAGAGAATTTCGGGGTATCTTGTAATAACAAGATCAACTAGGAATAAAAGTAAGAACGGCAGGTGTATGTATTTATCCATAGGGATATTTTGGTGGTAGGGAATTGCAAAAGCAACGCGCACAAGTCTTAAGAGATCATCGGAGAGTATCTTCGGAATCTTCTGCTGCACTAAGCAATCATCTGGAGTGAGAGGCTCTCCGGAAGGAAGCAGTTACGAGAACCTAAAGTCAGCATTAGTAAATTCATTTAACCCAGATAGAAGAGAAATCAGAGTCCTAGAGTATAGGTTGAGAAATAAAATATAATAATACCACCCAATGGCGACGTGGGCCCATAAGCCACACAGCCATGTTAGTAAATGTTTAGCAATGACTAGACTTATCTTCGGCCAAGGAATTGGAAAGGGGATTCCTACAGGCAGTCGGCTCTGATACCAACTTGTGACACCCCCTATTCAATCATACACTAATCATGCACACAAATGTGTACGATCAAGATCATGGACTCATGGGAAGATATCACAACACAACTCTAAAAGTAAAATAAGTCATGCAAGCATTATATTACAAGCCAGGGGCCTCGAGGGCTTGAATACAAGTGCTCGATCATAAACGAGTCAGTGGAAGCAACAATATCTAGGTACAGACATAAGTTAAACAAGTTGCCATAAGATTGCTAGCACAAACTTGGATACAGATCGAAAGAGGCGTAGGCCTCCTGCCTGGGATCCTCCTAAACCACTCCTAGTCATCGGCAGCCTGAACATAGTAGTAGGCACCCTCGGTGTAGTAGGGATCATCATCGACGGTGGCGTCTGGCTCCTGGCCTCCAACATCTAGTTGCGACGTCCGAGAAGAAGAGGAAAAAGGGGGGAAAGTGGAGTCAAAGCAACCGTGAGTACTCATCCAAAGTACTCGCAAGCAAGGATCTACACTACATATGCATGGGTATATGAGTAAAGGGGCAATATCAGTGGACTGAACTGCAGAATGCTAGAATAAGAGGGGGATAGCTAGTCCTGTCTAAGACTATGCTTCTGGCAGCCTCCATCTTGCAGCATGTAGAAGAGAGTAGATGGTAAGTTCACCAAGTATCATCGCATAGCATAATCCTACCCGGTGATCCTCTCCTCGTCGCACTGTGAAAGAGCGATCACCGGGTTGTATCTGGCACTTGAAAGGGTGTGTTTTATTAAGTGTCTGGTTCTAGTTGTCATAAGGTCGAAGTACAACTCCGGGTCGTCCTATTACCGTGGACACGGCTATTCGAATACATCAACTTCCCTGCTGGGGTGCACCACATTACCCGACACACTCGATCCCTCTGGCCGGGCACACTTTCCTGGGTCATGTCCGGCCTCGGGAGATCAACACTTCGTAGCCCTACCTAGGCCTAATAGAGAGGTCAGCACGTCGGTCTAAATCAACACTTTCGCGTAGGGGTTTGGTCCCATCGCCCATTGCACACCTGCACGTTGCGTACGCGGCCGGTGAGTAGACCTAGCAACCTCCATTGCAAAGGAAGTTGCGTTATGTGGTCCAACCCGGTGCGCGCCGCTTAGTCGCTGATGTCTAGCAGGCTTCGGCTGATACCACGACGCCGGTTGTCCATATCTTGTCCCACGTGGCAGTTAGTGCGTATAAGGTCAACGACCCAGACTCTAAGCATGTTATTTTGAAGTAACCACGGACGCCGACCAGGGCCAGGCCCACCCGTCTCCTAGGTGGTCACAACCTGCCATGTCGCTCCACCACAAAGTAGCACTCAGGGGCCGTCAGGAGCCCAGGTCCACCACTACCTGGATGGAACCACGTGTCCTTTCAGCCCCCATATCCGAATAACATGCACGTACTCTACGAGCGGACCCGACTTTAGTCACCACCTGTATAGCATGTATGTATGTATGTATGTATGTATGTATGTATGTATGTATGTATGTATCTATGTATGTATGTATGTATGTATGTATGTATGTATGTATGTAAGTATGTATGTATACCCATGATCACCTCCCGAGTGATCATAGCTCGATAGTATAGCATGGCAGACGGACAAGAATGTAGGGCCACTTATGAAGTACTAGCAACCTATACTAAGCATGTAGGATTGCAGGTAAAGGTATCAACAATTGTAGCAACAATGACAGGCTATGCAGCAGAATAGGATTAACCAAAAGCAGTAACATGCTACACTACTCTAATGCAAGCAGTAGAGAGAAGGAATAGGCGATATCGAATGATCAAGGGGGGGCTTGCCTGGTTGCTCTGGCAAGAAGGAGGGGTTGTCAACACCGTAGTCATACTGGGTAGCAGCGGCGTCGGTCTCGGTGTCTAAGAAGAGAAGAGGGGGAAGAAACAATAAATATAATGCAAACATAAGCATGACGATGCATGACATGACAACGAGCGGTGCTAGGTGTGCCCTAACGTGGTAGTAGGTGATACCGGCGAAGGGGGGAAGCATCCAGGAAAGTATCCCCAGTGTTTCGCGTTTTCGGATAGATGAACCAGAGATGGATTGTTGCAGGTTCGCTATGCTAGGGACAAATGGCTGACAAATGGACTGCGTATTCGGATTTGGCTCGTCGTTCTGAGCAACTTTCATGTACAAAGTATTTTCATCCGAGCTACGGATTATTCTATATTAATTTTTAAAGTTTTAATCAATTTCTAAATTATTATTATTAAATTAATTCGAAAATAGCATTATTGCATCAGCATGATGTCAACATGACGTCAGCAGTCAACAGAGGTGTTGACTGGGTCAAGATGACGTGTGGGTCCCGCATGTCATTGACCGATTAACTAACTAACAATTAATTAAGTTAATTAATTTAGTTAACTAATTAATTAATTTTTATTATTGTTTTCTATTTATTTATTTTTTAAAATGTTCCAGGGGGTGGGCCCCGACTGTCATTGGGCTAGGGGCCCCTAACGGGCAAGCGGTTAGCGGGCGTTCGGCGCCCGTGTCCGAGGTCACCGCAGCGGGGGCGCGAGGGCCAGCTGCGCTGGAAGCCACGGCGGGAAGCAGGCGGGGCTGGGTTTCGCCGGCAGCGGGCGGCGGGACTGGCGGGTCACGGCGCAGCGTCCAGACGATGCATGGCGACGGTGGAGCAGCAGCACAAGGTGTCAGGACCCCGACTCAATGCCACATAGATCTAGCATGTAACACTTCATATCACTTTGCGGCCTCACGCACGGTATTCCCACGGGTGTCGCCTTACCTTTTCCCGGGACCGTTTGCGCCTTTTGGCACACGTATATGACAGTGTCGCTAGCATCCATATGATAAGGAGCCCGGGCTGACATGGCTAGTCGTAAACCCAAAGTGGCACAAACTTACAGGGACAGGCATCCATGACCCAGCATCGAACGTGTCGGTCATCAGCGAGTGAATCCAGGCTGTAGCACTGGGCTAGCAGGACTCCGGTGAACCGGGCTGTAGCGGGCTAACAGGACTCCGGTATTCATCGCGTGACATTTCCCCGAAGGGACAGACACAGGAACGAAGAAGGACACATGCCGGGCAGCCTAAGTGTTCCGGAGCAGTAGTAAGCTACCATTGGAAACACTAGGAGACATTTCCCGGTAAGAGAGGCTACTAAGGATAAACAACTAGATAGTCAGATCCCACACATACCAAGCATTTCAATAACATACACACAATATGCTCGATATGTGCAAACACAACATGGCATCACAACATGACTCTATGAATCAAGTATTTATTCATTAGGCTCCGAGGAGCGAGATATTACAAACATAGGTCTCATGACCCAACATTCAGAGTATACAAGTCAAAGCACAAGCGGAAGCTATCATGTCTGAGTACAGACAACTATAAATGAAAAAGGCTGAGAAGCCTGACTATCTACCAGATACTGCCGAGGGCACAAGATCGTAGCTGAGGTAACAAGCTAAACGTCAAAGTCCAAGCGGAACTACTAGAGAGACTGAAGTCTCTCTGCAAAAACATAAAATAGGCAAACGTGAGTACAAATGTACCCAGCAAGACTTACATCAGAACTAACTACATATGCATCATTATCAACAAAGGGGTGGTGGGGTTTAACTGCAGCAAGCCAGCTTTGACTCGGTGGCTATCCTAAACTACGACTGCAAGCGACTCTTTTGAGGTGGCGCACACGAGTCCACATATTCACCATATCAATACACCACTATGGATCCGCTCCCGTCTCCCTACGAGAACGCCATCCATAGCACTCACGCTTATCTTGCGTATTTTAGAGTATCCACTTTCACTTGTCTATGAACTGATATAAGCAATCCAGAAGTCCTTTTCCGCGGACACGGCTATTCGAATAGATTAGGTTAACCCTGCAGGGGTGTACTTCTTCATACACGCTCTCACCACTTACTGTCGTTTACACGACATGTACTCGGCAACCTTCAAGCGGAAGCCCAACGTGGGTGTCGGCCACGACCTACCTAATCACCTAAGTCTCTAGTCCAGGTTTATCGCCTATTCGGGTTCCATCCATGAGGAGATCCGGCCGGAGTTTCGCTCACAGCCCCAAACGATGTGAACAGGGTTCCCGAGACACCAAACGGGCGCCCGGTACACCGTGCCACGTGCCTACCGCATCACAGCCCACCCCTACGGTCAGCGCTGCCCACGGCCTCCAGCATACTACAAACACCAGAAACTACTTGCAACTCCTGGACAGAGGACAAGGGTGATCAAGAAGCCGAGAGGGTCCATTGGTTTCGGGCCCAATGCGTGGTAGTAGCTGAATCATGGATCACAAACACAGAACTCAGTTCCTGAGGACGGCTGCAATGAGACAACCCACCATGTACTCCTACATGGCCTCTCACCGCTACCTTTACCAAATCGTGTTCACACACTTAGCTCACACATAGTAGGACAGGTTCACACGCCTCTGATTCATCCCCGATGAATCAGACCTGACTCAACTCTAAGCAATAGCAGGCATGACAAACAAACATGAATGAGTAGGCACATCAGGGCTCAAACAACTCCTACTCATGCTAGTGGGTTTCATCTATTTACTGTGGCAATGACAGGTCATGCAAAGGATAAAGGGGTTCAGCTACCGCAGCAAGTAACAGATGAATCGTTGTTGTCCTAATGCAGTAAAAGAGAGCAGGAGCGAGAGAGTAGGATTGTATCGGAATGAACAAGGGGGTTTTGCTTGCCTGGCACTTCTGAAGATAACATTGAGTCTTCATCAGTGTCAACGATCACAACGTCGGAACATCGTCTACCGGGAGGGAACAGATACCGGCAACAAGGAAGAAATACAATCAATGCAATGCACAATATGATGCATGCTCATGACATGGCAATATGAATGTGTTTTGGGCTAATGCACCTAAAACCAGATTAAATGAAGTTGGTTTGAATCCAAGATTCAAATTCAAACTCCATATGTGGATATTTAAATGCCCTTTATATGATTTGTGCTAAACAGCAGCTATAAGTTGTTCTAACATGCATGAAAATGGTACAGATGGATTCCTTGAATTTTTCTGATAATTTTTCATATATAATTTATTTCATTTGGAGTTACGGTTAATTTTCTATGATTTTTAGAAGTTATAGGCATTTTCTGGAATTTCAGAATTAAATTAAATCCAGAAAACATTACTGCGTCAGCATGACGTTGGCATGACGTTAGCAAGTCAACAGGGGCCGGCTCGGGTCAAACCTGACCAGTGGGGCCCACTGGTCAGTGACTACGGCTAATCCTAATATAATTTAAACCTAACCTAGTTTAATTAGTCGGCCCGGGCCCGCATGTCAGTGAGTCAGTGGCTTAATTAAACTTAGTTATTAATTTAACCAAAGGTTAGCAGGGGACGGGCCCACACGTCAGTGACCCAGGGGGGTCAAATCCCTGGTCAACCCGGCTAATCCACCGGCGTCTAACCGCCGGCAACGACCAGACGCGGCGGTGGATCGCCGGAATGGCTGCTCCGGCGCCCATTCGACGCGCGGAGGGGTTCTACAGGGAGCTCGAGCTCGTGCGCATCCAATGGAGCAAGCCGGAGGAGTTGGGGTTGGCTGTGGCGTCGGCAGCGGCGAGGGAGGCGGCGGCCGGAGTTCGGGCGAGGTCGGGGTTGGCGTTAGGGGGCACGGGAGGGGAAGCTAGTGTGTGTGTTAGGTTCCTGGTGAGGTGTGGAGCACGTTGCCGTGCTCGGTAGCTAGCTCCGGTGGCTTTGGCCTTGTCCGCATCATCGCCGGCGGCGAGGAGCTCACGGCCCCGGTGGAAAGGGCGGCTAGCGTGCGGGAACGAGCGCGGGGAGGAGGGGAAATGGAAGAGGAGCTCACATAGACCCTGTAGAGGTGGACGGCGAGCTTGAGGGAGGCCGGACGGCGACGAATTTGACGACGGCGATCCTCGGTGGCCGAGGAGGGGAAAAAGCGTCGGGGCGGTGCTTCGGGGCTCTTCCGGTCACGTGGCTCGGTGAGGGGGTTGGCGACGAGGTGCAGGAGCTCGGGAGCACGTCGGGGAGGAGAGGGGGTGGCGGTGGCCGCGAGGGAGCTCGTCGGTGGCGGCGGCTCCGTTCGGTCCGGGCGAGAGAGAGGGAGCAGAGGAGAGAGGGGATGCAGCGGGG
>NC_041385.1:385851614-385855690 GCF_002162155.2 Triticum dicoccoides | reverse complement strand
TCGGGAGCACGTCGGGGAGGAGAGGGGGTGGCGGTGGCCGCGAGGGAGCTCGTCGGTGGCGGCGGCTCCGTTCGGTCCGGGCGAGAGAGAGGGAGCAGAGGAGAGAGGGGATGCAGCAGGGGGAGGAAGAGGAGCGAGGGGACACGAGGCCTCGTCGTGGCGTCGCTAGGGAGGCCGGGGGGGAAGCAGGAGGTGGCCGGGAAGCAGGAGGTGGCCGGGGCGCGTGGCCGCGCGCGCCGGGTGCGTGCCCGTCCTCCTGGCAGGGAGGAAGACGACAGGGGAGGAAGTGGAGATGGGCTGGGCCGGCTGGGCCGCGCAGGAGGAGCTGGGCCAGGTAAGTGGGCTGAGGTGAGCGCCAGGTAACTTCCTTCTCTCTCTCTCTTTTATTTCTATTTCAGTTCTGTTTTCTTTTATTTAATCTGTTTTGCCACTGTTTGAATTTAAAAATAATTCAAACAATGCCAAAAACTCCTCTGAAAATATTTATGCTGCTTAATGGACTTTTCCAAAAGCACATAAAATATTTCAGGGTATTTGGAAATATATTCTATACAAGTTATGAATATAGTTCCAAATGCAAATAAAGTAATGATTTAAATTCAGTGCTCAAAATATTCCTCAAAAATGTTCATTATTTTTGGTTTGGTGCAAAACCCTTGCCAAAATATAACCAACATTATTTAAGGCCATTTTGAAAACATTGAATGCATTTACCAGGGTTCTTTGCCCCTCTTTTATTTAAGTTTTGAGGCTTCCAATTTCCCTCAGTTCAAATTTCAGAATTTAAACATGATGCACACATGAAGCTAGCCTAGAGCATTACCAGAAGCTAGGGATGTGACAACTCACCCCCACTAAACAAGAATCTCGTCTCGAGATTCAAGCGTAGGGTAAGGTGAAGGGTAACGCAGACTAGTATAATCTTCACGATCCAGGTTGCACTTCAAATGAACGTTGATTTGAACACCATCTTTGTCTTGTCGTCTTGCTCTGAGAACTTCAGCTAATCATGACAAGAAGAGGAAAGGAAAACTCTAGAAGGATCGATCTTCTCGAAGGTCGAACAACTCAGGATTAACTCACGGAATGAGACTTAGAACCATCTCTCGGGTTGAGACACGAGATACACATCAAGAGGGGTGGAAAGAAACGGATGACGAAGGTTCACTAGGTAGACAACAATGTCACGCTTAAGAAGGTGGTAATCGATTGTCAACGTAGCGAGGAGTTGAGTTGCCATGAAACCACAACGAGACACCTTCGGAACCGTGACTCGTAGATATCTCCCCTTAAGTGGCAAAAAGAATTACCTTTGATTCAGAGATCATTGAAACTCTTTAAACCAGCCTAAGACAATTCTCGAGCGATCGTTTGGAGGGGGTCGGTAGAATGGCATACTCAAACTTGGATGATGTGGATTACCTTGTTGAAGACAACGCAATGGATGAATTTGCTTATCACCGGAAATGGAAGAGACCCATGGTAGAATGGCACATTGGTGGTGCAAGCTGGGAACAAAATGCAAATGCTAGGAATGATTCTGGTAACTGGGGAAGAACCCAACAATAAAGAGTGAATTCACTGTTTGAAAAGGTCATAGCATTGCCGAGGAAACTGAGAGGAATCCCAGTTAGTGCCGATGATAACACGTAGCGCTTGTGCGTGCTCTCAAGAACTTGAGCAATTCCATAATCATCAAGGTTTTACCAACATCCGTGTCAAGGGTCCGGTAACACAACTTACTACCATGATGAATGGTGATGGAGGATGCAGATGCAAAGGAAGATAACACCTTCTCAGATTTCACCCTTGGCAGGGCCAAGGAAATAAAATCTGGATGATCGACCGAGAGACATTTAGCACTCCGCTTCTAATGTTCTCCTTGATGTGCTAGTGTAACCCATTCATAGATATGGTTTGATAACTAGAACATCAAGTAAAGGTCGAACTTCGGGAGCAATAGAATCCATAAGGAACAGTTACGGAGGTAAATCCTACGAAATCCTTATGGGGAGGTGGCCAACTTCCTCAAACAAGATACTACAATAATAGGTCTTTCGGCTGGGTGTGTTGGCCACGACATCCACCTTACCGGTTATCGAGGGACCAATATTATAGTTCTTGGGAAATATTCCAACCATCATATCTGTCTGAGACTCAGATCTGGTTGGTGTCAGGATATTCCAGACTCATCGAGTCTAGGAAGAAAAATGGAAGTTTGCAACACAAATCAACGAGATGACGTTGCGGGATTCTCGGGAGATGAACTACGATAGCAAGCTCCAAAACATGAGCTGGTTCTGCTACAAACATGTGAACACGTTGTCCAAGACAAGCATGACCACAAAGTAGTCTTATAATAAAACACTACCGAGTTCAGGAGGGGGAACCATCAACGAGGGTATCGAAGTCCTTACATAAGTCCGGATTAGCTCTTATGAAGGAACTCCTTCTCCTTGAACAAATCAATCAGTGGCTTGGTGTGCTAGGGGTACATATAGATTGAAGGTTGCAAGTCTTCAAACCACAGCATTCTTCGCACGTGTGCATGACTGATTTGGAATGATTCCAAAGAAAGCAACATTGACTTTCTCGAGTCCACGGCGGCAACTTGCATCAAATGCACATGGACTAGAGGAAGTCATTTCTTACATCCGAACATATGCTTCATGAGCTAGCATGAACAAATGCTTTCAAAAGTTTCCAACACTAGCTTAATGTTCAGCAAAATTATGGAGAAGACAAGGATGTTGTCAATGGGCACAACAACAATTCATCTGGGTTTCCTTTTTAAAAGGAATTCCATAGTTAAGTGAACAAGTGATAGTATTGGTCAGACCCAAAAGATATAATGGTGTATGCTCGAGGGATCAACCACGAGTAAGACAACATTACGAATATCATTGGTTCTGGTCTGATTGGATGATAGCCCATACTCAATCAAAGGTTTGGGTAAGACAATAGATCCAACAATTGTTCACAAGGACCAATTGATGAAGATATCATCTTTCTTCAACACACACATACACACACAAAAAGATATCCCTTAACATGAACTAAGTCGGACAAGCTTTTATCTTCCAACTCTCCAAGTTGTTGTTTAGCTTATCCAACTAGCTCAAGGTATCCAACACGGATTCTTGGAGAAGGGGTGGTTTACAGGAATAAACCAACTTGATCACGAACTCAACATAGCGGTCAGGTGACAACCTGGTAATACTTCTGAGAAGATATTCAGAAAATCACGAACCACCGGTATGTTACTAAGCTCGAGAACAATCTTGCTTTTCAGGGCAAGGCGATATGATCAATAGAGCAAGGATTTGAAATAATCCTAACTCATCGATCGAGGAGTGAACCAGGAGAATGGACTAGGTAGCACGATCAATCTTAGAATGATGATTCAATAACCAACACACTAAGAATGAAATTATTGTCCTTTAACTACCAAGCAACAAGGTTGCTAGGAGTATTGATTTCACACATCACGATTCACTAGTCGACATTCCGGTTATAACCACACGGAACCGAGGAATGAGTAATGATGGCGAGAAGTATCACTGTACCAAGAGTTCATAGGATGGTGTGCAATTCCTATAACAATCCCGATATAAAAGATGGTAATACTCCAAGGTAGAACAGAACAAAAGCTGAATTAGCAATTTGATCTGTGAAGCACAATTGCTTTGACCCAATCCTAAATATGGAAGAGGTACTGGAGTTTGTTTCTCCTAGTCATTCCGCGATAGAA
Organism: Triticum dicoccoides; assembly: GCF_002162155.2. Lineage (NCBI taxonomy): Eukaryota > Viridiplantae > Streptophyta > Magnoliopsida > Poales > Poaceae > Triticum > Triticum dicoccoides. Next base: position 385,851,939 of record NC_041385.1, on the reverse strand, counting down.
TGGCTTGACGGACCACAAGAGTAATAGGCATCGATGAACGAATGCACACATAATCTTGACTATCAATTGATAGGCGAGGGTCAGAGGACAACTAAAGAGGGACAACTCAAAGGAACATACGATTTTCTGAGTTGTGGATACATGGTTTAGCATGTCGAACGAAGTTCAACATAATTCTTCCGGATAACCCATGCAGAAAGGTAGAACTGGCAGAGCCACAATATATAATGGAGAACTCATCAAGAATAATCCTGTTGTGATATTTCAGTTCAACGAGGAACTTCTGCCATAAGTAGTTCATGGTATTTGGAAGAAGAAGATACCA
>NC_041385.1:385849978-385851604 GCF_002162155.2 Triticum dicoccoides | reverse complement strand
TAGATATCTCCCCTTAAGTGGCAAAAAGAATTACCTTTGATTCAGAGATCATTGAAACTCTTTAAACCAGCCTAAGACAATTCTCGAGCGATCGTTTGGAGGGGGTCGGTAGAATGGCATACTCAAACTTGGATGATGTGGATTACCTTGTTGAAGACAACGCAATGGATGAATTTGCTTATCACCGGAAATGGAAGAGACCCATGGTAGAATGGCACATTGGTGGTGCAAGCTGGGAACAAAATGCAAATGCTAGGAATGATTCTGGTAACTGGGGAAGAACCCAACAATAAAGAGTGAATTCACTGTTTGAAAAGGTCATAGCATTGCCGAGGAAACTGAGAGGAATCCCAGTTAGTGCCGATGATAACACGTAGCGCTTGTGCGTGCTCTCAAGAACTTGAGCAATTCCATAATCATCAAGGTTTTACCAACATCCGTGTCAAGGGTCCGGTAACACAACTTACTACCATGATGAATGGTGATGGAGGATGCAGATGCAAAGGAAGATAACACCTTCTCAGATTTCACCCTTGGCAGGGCCAAGGAAATAAAATCTGGATGATCGACCGAGAGACATTTAGCACTCCGCTTCTAATGTTCTCCTTGATGTGCTAGTGTAACCCATTCATAGATATGGTTTGATAACTAGAACATCAAGTAAAGGTCGAACTTCGGGAGCAATAGAATCCATAAGGAACAGTTACGGAGGTAAATCCTACGAAATCCTTATGGGGAGGTGGCCAACTTCCTCAAACAAGATACTACAATAATAGGTCTTCCGGCTGGGTGTGTTGGCCACGACATCCACCTTACCGGTTATCGAGGGACCAATATTATAGTTCTTGGGAAATATTCCAACCATCATATCTGCCTGAGACTCAGATCTGGTTGGTGTCAGGATATTCCAGACTCATCGAGTCTAGGAAGAAAAACGGAAGTTTGCAACACAAATCGACGAGATGACGTTGCGGGATTCTCGGGAGATGAACTACGATAGCAAGCTCCAAAACATGAGCTGGTTCTGCTACAAACATGTGAACACGTTGTCCAAGACAAGCATGACCACAAAGTAGTCTTATAATGAAACACTACCGAGTTCAGGAGGGGGAACCATCAACGAGGGTATCGAAGTCCTTACATAAGTCCGGATTAGCTCTTATGAAGGAACTCCTTCTCCTTGAACAAATCAATCAGTGGCTTGGTGTGCTAGGGGTACATATAGATTGAAGGTTGCAAGTCTTCAAACCACAGCATTCTTCGCACGTGTGCATGACTGATTTGGAATGATTCCAAAGAAAGCAACATTGACTTTCTCGAGTCCACGGCGGCAACTTGCATCAAATGCACATGGACTAGAGGAAGTCATTTCTTACATCCGAACATATGCTTCATGAGCTAGCATGAACAAATGCTTTCAAAAGTTTCCAACACTAGCTTAATGTTCAGCAAAATTATGGAGAAGACAAGGATGTTGTCAATGGGCACAACAACAATTCATCTGGGTTTCCTTTTTAAAAGGAATTCCATAGTTAAGTGAACAAGTGATAGTATTGGTCAGACCCAAAAGATATAATGGTGTATGCTCGAGGGATCAACCACGAGTAAGACAACATTACGAATATC
>NC_041385.1:385848998-385849760 GCF_002162155.2 Triticum dicoccoides | reverse complement strand
CACGTGGCTCGGTGAGGGGGTTGGCGACGAGGTGCAGGAGCTCGGGAGCACGTCGGGGAGGAGAGGGGGTGGCGGTGGCCGCGAGGGAGCTCGTCGGTGGCGGCGGCTCCGTTCGGTCCGGGCGAGCGAGAGGGAGCAGAGGAGAGAGGGGATGCAGCGGGGGGAGGAAGAGAAGCGAGGGGACACGAGGCCTCGTCGTGGCGTCGCTAGGGAGGCCGGGGGGGAAGAAGGAGGTGGCCGGGAAGCAGGAGGTGGCCGGGGCGCGTGGCCGCGCGCGCCGGGCGCGTGCCCGTCCTCCTGGCAGGGAGGAAGACGACAGGGGAGGAAGTGGAGATGGGCTGGGCCGGCTGGGCCGCGCTGGAGGAGCTGGGCCAGGTAAGTGGGCTGAGGTGAGCGCCAGGTAACTTCCTTCTCTCTCTCTCTTTTATTTCTATTTCAGTTCTGTTTTCTTTTATTTAATCTGTTTTGCCACTGTTTGAATTTAAAAATAATTCAAACAATGCCAAAAACTCCTCTGAAAATATTTATGCTGCTTAATGGACTTTTCCAAAAGCACATAAAATATTTCAGGGTATTTGGAAATATATTCTATACAAGTTATGAATATAGTTCCAAATGCAAATAAAGTAATGATTTAAATTCAGTGCTCAAAATATTCCTCAAAAATGTTCATTATTTTTGGTTTGGTGCAAAACCCTTGCCAAAATATAACCAACATTATTTAAGGCCATTTTGAAAACATTGAATGCATTTACCAGGGTT
>NC_041385.1:385845051-385848988 GCF_002162155.2 Triticum dicoccoides | reverse complement strand
TTTGCAAATGCATCAGACTCTTTGGAAACCTGGGATGACTCGGACAGCATAACGGCTGTAAATGCTCAGAAAAGATTTGAGACATTCACAAAAATGGTGGCATAACCACTCAGAAGTACAATATCAAGGTTTCGAGATCAACAATTAACATACGGAAGTAGTAGGAACTGAACTGAGACTTAAATTCAACAATCTTATAAGTCCACTGATTAGTAACACGTGATCCTGATAGAAAGAAGAGATAGCCTAGTTCTTAATCCCCGTAGAAGAGAAGATGATGACTCAGATCAGAAGGCCATGAGGTACAAGGAGTAAAAAGAGCCTTACGTTCCATCCCACAATCAATTCCCTTACATAACTAAAGAATTTCTAGACTCAACTTCGACCAGTTTGGCTTGGTAATCCTACAGGCAGTCAAGCTCTGATACCAACGCTGTCAGGACCCCGACTCAATGCCACATAGATCTAGCATGTAACACTTCATATCACTTTGCGGCCTCACGCACGGTATTCCCACGGGTGTCGCCTTACCTTTTCCCGGGACCGTTTGCGCCTTTTGGCACACGTATATGACAGTGTCGCTAGCATCCATATGATGAGGAGCCCGGGTTGACATGGCTAGTCGTAAACCCAAAGTGGCACAAACTTACAGGGACAGGCATCCATGACCCAGCATCGAACGTGTCGGTCATCAGCGAGTGAATCCAAGCTGTAGCACTGGGCTAGCAGGACTCCGGTGAACCGGGCTGTAGCGGGCTAACAGGACTCCGGTATTCATCGCGTGACATTTCCCCGAAGGGACAGACACAGGAACGAAGAAGGACACATGCCGGCCAGCCTAGGTGTTCCGGAGCAGTAGCAAGCTACCATGGCTCGGTGGAAACACTAGGAGACATTTCCCGGTAAGAGAGGCTACTGAAGATAAACAACTAGATAGTCAGATCCCACACATACCAAGCATTTCAATAACATACACACAATATGCTCGATACGTGCAATACAACATGGCATCACAAAATGACTCTACGACTCAAATAGTTTATTCAATAGGCTCCGAGGAGCGAGACATTACAAACATGGGTCTCATGACCCAACAATCAGAGCATACAAGTCAAAGCACAAGCGGAAGCTATCATGTCTGAGTACAGACATCTATAAATGAAAAAGGCTGAGAAGCCTGACTATCTATCAGATCCTGCCGAGGGCACAAGATCATAGCTGAGGTATCAAGCTAAACGTCGAAGTCCACGTGGAACTACTAGCGAGACCGAAGTCTCTCTGCAAAAACATAAAATAGGCAAACGTGAGTACAAATGTACCCAGCAAGACTTACATCAGAGCTAACTACATATGCATCATTATCAACAAAGGCGATGGTGGAGTTTAACTGCAGCAAGCCAGCTTTGACTCAGTGGCTATCCTGAACTACGACTGCAAGTAACTCTTTTGAGGTGGCGCACACGAGTCCACATATTCACCATATCAATACACCACTATGGATCCGCTCCCGTCTCCCTACGAGAACGCCATCCATAGCACTCACGCTTATCTTGCGTATTTTAGAGTATCCACTTTCACTTGTCTATGAACTGATATAAGCAACCCAGAAGTCCTTTTCCGCGGACACGGCTATTCGAATAGATGATGTTAACCCTGCAGGGGTGTACTTCTTCACACACGCTCTCACCACTTACCGCCGTTTACACGACATGTACTCGGCAACCTTCAAGCGGAAGCCCAACGTGGGTGTCGGCCACGGCCTGCCTAAACACTTGAGTCTCTAGTCCAGGTTTATCGCCTATTCGGGTTCCATCCATGAGGAGATCCGGCCGGAGTTTCGCTCACAGCCCCAAACGATGTGAACAGGGTTCCCGAGACACCAAACGGGCGCACGGTACACCGTGCCACGTGCCTACCGCATCACAGCCCACCCCTACGGTCAGCGCTGCGCACGGCCTCCAGCATACTACAAACACCAGAAACTACTTGCAACTCCTGGACAGAGGACAAGGGTGATTAAGAAGCCGAGAGGGTCCATTGGTTTCGGGCCCAATGCGTGGTAGTAGCTGAATCATGGATCACAAACACAGAACTCAGTTCCTGAGGACGGCTGCAATGAGACAACCCACCATGTACTCCTACATGGCCTCTCACCGCTACCTTTACCAAATCGTGTTCACACACTTAGCTCACACACAGTAGGACATGTTCACACGCCTCTGATTCATCCCCGATGAATCAAACCTGACTCAACACTAAGCAATAGCAGGCATGACAACAAGCATGAATGAGTAGGCACATCAGGGCTCAAACAACTCCTACTCATGCTAGTGGGTTTCATCTATTTACTGTGGCAATGACAGGTCATGCAAAGGATAAAGGGGTTCAGCTACCGCAGCAAGTAACAGATGAATCGTTGTTGTCCTAATGCAGTAAAAGAGAGCAGGAGCGAGAGAGTAGGATTGTATCGGAATGAACAAGGGGGTTTTGCTTGCCTGGCACTTCTGAAGATAACATTGAGTCTTCATCAGTGTCAACGATCACAACGTCGGAACATCGTCTACCGGGAGGGAACAGATACCGGCAACAAGGAAGAAATACAATCAATGCAATGCACAATATGATGCATGCTCATGACATGGCATTATGAATGTGTTTTGGGCTAATGCACCTAAAACCAGATTAAATGAAGTTGGTTTGAATCCAAGATTCAAATTCAAACTCCATATGTGGATATATAAATGCCCTTTATATGATTTGTGCTAAACAGCAGCTATAAGTTGTTCTAACATGCATGAAAATGGTACAGATGGATTCCTTGAATTTTTCTGATAATTTTTCATATATAATTTATTTCATTTGGAGTTACGGTTAATTTTCTATGATTTTTAGAAGTTATAGGAATTTTCTGGAATTTCAGAATTAAATTAAATCCAGAAAACATTACTGCGTCAGCATGACGTTGGCATGACGTCAGCAAGTCAACAGGGGCCGGCTCGGGTCAAACCTGACCAGTGGGGCCCACTGGTCAGTGACTACGGCTAATCCTAATATAATTTAAACCTAACCTAGTTTAATTAGTCCGCCCGGGCCCGCATGTCAGTGAGTCAGTGGCTTAATTAAACTTAGTTATTAATTTAACCAAAGGTTAGCAGGGGACGGGCCCACACGTCAGTGACCCAGGGGGGTCAAATCTCTGGTCAACCCGGCTAATCCACCGGCGTCTAACCGCCGGCAACGACCAGACGCGGCGGTGGATCGCCAGAATGGCTGCTCCGGCGCCCATTCGACGCGCGGAGGGGTTCTACAGGGAGCTCGAGCTCGTGCGCATCCAATGGAGCAAGCCGGAGGAGTTGGGGTTGGCTGTGGCGTCGGCAGCGGCGAGGGAGGCGGCGGCCGGAGTTCGGGCGAGGTCGGGGTTGGCGTTAGGGGGCACGGGAGGGGAAGCTAGTGTGTGTGTTAGGTTCCTGGTGAGGTGTGGAGCACATTGCCGTGCTCGGTAGCTAGCTCCGGTGGCTTTGGCCTTGTCCGCGTCATCGCCGGCGGCGAGGAGCTCACGGCCCCGGTGGAAAGGGCGGCTAGCGTGCGGGAACGAGCGCGGGGAGGAGGGGAAATGGAAGAGGAGCTCACATAGACCCTGTAGAGGTGGACGGCGAGCTTGAGGGAGGCCGGACGGCGACGAATTTGACGGCGGCGATCCTCGGTGGCCGAGGAGGGGAAAAAGCGTCGGGGCGGTGCTTCGGGGCTCTTCCGGTCACGTGGCTCGGTGAGGGGGTTGGCGACGAGGTGCAGGAGCTCGGGAGCACGTCGGGGAGGAGAGGGGGTGGCGGTGGCCGCGAGGGAGCTCGTCGGTGGCGGCGGCTCCGTTCGGTCCGGGCGAGCGAGAGGGAGCAGAGGAGAGAGGGGATGCAGCGGGGGGAGGAAGAGAAGCGAGGGG
>NC_041385.1:385810648-385844925 GCF_002162155.2 Triticum dicoccoides | reverse complement strand
GGAGGAGCTGGGCCAGGTAAGTGGGCTGAGGTGAGCGCCAGGTAACTTCCTTCTCTCTCTCTCTTTTATTTCTATTTCAGTTCTGTTTTCTTTTATTTAATCTGTTTTGCCACTGTTTGAATTTAAAAATAATTCAAACAATGCCAAAAACTCCTCTGAAAATATTTATGCTGCTTAATGGACTTTTCCAAAAGCACATAAAATATTTCAGGGTATTTGGAAATATATTCTATACAAGTTATGAATATAGTTCCAAATGCAAATAAAGTAATGATTTAAATTCAGTGCTCAAAATATTCCTCAAAAATGTTCATTATTTTTGGTTTGGTGCAAAACCCTTGCCAAAATATAACCAACATTATTTAAGGCCATTTTGAAAACATTGAATGCATTTACCAGGGTTCTTTGCCCCTCTTTTATTTAAGTTTTGACGCTTCCAATTTCCCTCAGTTCAAATTTCAGAATTTAAACATGATGCACACATGAAGCTAGCCTAGAGCATTACCAGAAGCTAGGGATGTGACACAAGGGCAGCGCGAGGCGCCGATGCGGCTCGGCGTGCAGGATGCGAGCGTGGCTAGGCGAGGCCATGTGGCTGGAGGTGGCGGCGGCAGGCATGAGCACCAGCGCGCGCGCGCAAGTGAGCGAGCCACGGACAGGGCCAGGGAGCGGAGTGGTCGCCGGCGACGCTACCTCGACGAGCGCGCGCAGCAGGTCACAGGGAGTGGCGGGACATGGCCAGGAGGTGGCTGGAGGTTGTGGACGTGCTGGGGGGCGTGGGGCAGAGTGCGGCGGACACGGCGGCGCTAGTGCGGCTGGAGAGGCAGAGCGGATGCGAGGTGGGCGAGGTCCAGAAGCGGTAGGAGGCGAGCGGGTGTGGGGCGCGCGAGCGCGGACGCGCTTCAGCGCGGGTAGGCGCGGCCAGATGGGCGACCGCAGGCGCTGCCGGATGCATGGGGGACGCGGCGAATAATGCGGTGGCGATGCGGGGGCAGGGGCACCGTGAGTTGGACGGGGGCGAACGGGCGCGACAGGGACTAGGGACGCGGTGGTGGGGTGGTGAGCGCACGGGGACGAGTGGGAGACAGCGCAGGGCAGAGAGGGGAAGGGAGCGAGCTCACAATGGTTTGCAGGGCACTAGCAGCGGGGCTTGGGGGGAAGGACGGGGACGACGATCCGGCGAGGTGGCGAGGGGCTCCGGTGGCATGCTCCTCATGTGGTAGGAGTGGTCGGCGTCGGGGGACAGCGTCGGCTCAATCCCGATCCAGAGCTGGATCGGGGAAAAAAAGGGGGGGAAGAGAGTGTGAGGGGGTTGTGCTAGGGTTTTTCCGAGGGGGGACATGGAGAGTGGGGTGGGCCGGCCTGGCGGCCCGGTGGCCTGCTGGGCCGATTGGCCCAAAAGGGGGGCTTTTTTGTTTTGTTTTATTTTTCTTTGTAGTTTTGTACTTTTGTTGATCTAATAAATGAGTATAGGTAATGTGCCACTTAGCACACAAATACTAGGCAAGGTTTTGAAGTAGCACAAAAAGTCCCAAACTATTTTAAATAGTTTAACAATTTGTTTAAGTTGAAATGGTTCAAATAAATACTGCTGATTTAGTTTTAAATAGATTAGGGACACTTTAGATATTCAAAATAGGTTGGCTCCTACATGACAAATAGTTAGGGAATATTTTCAACCCATCGGACATTTTTCCTTAACAGTTTGAAGAAATAAAATTTGACTTGTTTTTGGAATTTGAATTTGACCCCGGTTTTCATCAAGTCGCAAAATGGCTTAGTAAATCATGATGACCTGTCACATTAGGAAGGTTACTATAGCTTGATTACCGGGATGTTACAATTCAACTCATGGCTGAAAGCCCTATTGTAATTAGATAGACAGATAGATAGATAGATAGATAGATAGATAGGTAGGTAGGTAGGTATGTAGATAGATAGATATATAGATAGATAGATAGATAGATAGTCTCTTCTCTAGTTTCTTTCTTGGTTCTCTTTTTTTTCCTACCTTCTCCTTGGCTTATCTCAAGCCTTTTTCTTTACTTAGCTTTTCTCTCTTTCTCTGTCTATTTCTCTCTCTCTTTTTGTTCTTTTTCCATTTTTACTGCAGACTCTTGTTCTTGTAAGACCTGTGTTATTAATTAATTAAAAATTGCAGTGGGGTTTTACCCTACTGTTTATAGTCAAAAAAAATGTTTTCTTATATTCACATAGAAGTTATATTGTCATGGATCCTGTAACATGTGGTGCTTTCTTATAATCTTTTGCTAGCCAAAATTTATACTAAGTAGAGATACTACTTGAACATCCAAAACCCCTTGAACCCGATTTCTTGCCATGAGAGTCCACATATCTACCTATGGATTGAATAAGATCCCTCGAGTAAGTTGTCATCGGTGCAGAAAGCAATAAAAATTGCTCCTAAATATGTATGATCTTTTATTTTATTTTTGACCAGGAACAGTAGGAAAGGCTCCTACTGTGTTAATATATTAATAAATAGTGGGGGGGACTGTAGAAATGGAGTATTTACATGAAGTGTGTCTCAGCCACTTAGTGGCAAGAGAAGAAAAAAGCTAGTTTAGAGTGCTATCAAAGAGAGTTTACAAAATTAAGAACTAAATGCTTATGTGCCTCTTTAACCCTGTGTTGCAGAAGCTCAAAGTCTCTCTTAAATCTCCCAAGCCAAGACTGGAAGGAGGGGGTATAGCCCTGAACTGATGATTGTTTCTCTCCTTCTAGATGCTCCAAGCCGCCACAATGAATTTTTTCAGGAACAAGGGCGACGGGTGGTTATTCTTCTAGTCTAGAATAGCTTGTAGCCTGCCAGGGAAGGGTTCCCAGAGGATGACAAGTTTATCCCAACATTATTTGCTAAAGGAGCAGGTGAAGATCATGTGCTCAACAGTTTCCTCAATGCTTTGGTCATAGAGCAAGCAGTTGTGGTCATCCCTGATGTTGTAATGTCTTCTTTTAAGCATATTGCGCGTGTTAAGTCGGTCATGGAACAACAGCCAAGCAAACACCTTTAGCTTCATCATGCATTTTGATTTCTAAATCCATCCGAAGACTTGATGAGAATGGAGATCTTTGAAGAAAAAAGGGTAGTAATCCGTGGACTTGAAGCTCGTTTTGCCCCACACGTAGTGCACACATCTGAAGTTGTCGTTGAAGGTTGAAGCACGGCAGCAATGGTCTGCATGTGTCTGATCTCATCATGCGCTTGTGGCGACAACGGAAGGTGGAACGCTTAATGCAGAGACGTGATCCCCAAGAAATCCTTGACCGAGACATCTTCGTTCAAAGAGTGAGAGAAAGCACGGGTGTGAGTCTTGCAGAATCTAATCAGCCCAGAGATCTTTCCAAAATAAGGCAGTGGTGCCACAGACAATGTTGATGCGTGAGAGTCCCCTAAACTTGGGAGATAGTTTGAGGATATTGCGCCACCAAAATGAGCCAACTGGGTCAGTAGCATGAGGTATCTTCTTCATATAGTACGAGTCCCAAGTTAGTTGGACCTAGGGGATGTCCATCTTGTTGTAGAATTTGTGTAAAAACTTGAGGAGCAAAGCTTCATTCTGAACACGTAGGTTGAGGACTCCTAGCCCACCTTTGCTTTTGGGTTTACACACCATATCCCAGGCGGCTAGGGAGTTACATTTATCACCTTGTTCGGTTTTCTTGATCCACAAGCATCTTCTTCTGATTTTATCAAGGATTTGAATAAGCTTTGGTGGAAAATGAAGGGTGCACATCGCATAAATGAGGAGGGATGTGACGGTCGAATTGAGCAAGGTCAACTTCCCTGCATGCGACATGAGAGAGAGTGTGGAGGAAAGACTCCTCTTAATGGAGCAGACTAGAGGCATGAAGTCTTGGATAGTTGGTCGAGACATGCCCAAAGGAAGACCGAGGTATGTGAAAGGCATGGTTCCCATCGGGCACTCAAAGATCGAGGCAATTTGCATGGAAAGCTCATGATCCAAGTTGATGGGAATGAGTGTTAATTTATGGAAGTTGATCTTGAGTCCGATCGATTGGGCATAGTTGGTGAGGATATTTTTGATAATCAAAGCTTGGCGAGGGCAGGCAAGCATAAGCAAAATTGTGTCGTCAGCGTATTGCACAATCGGGTAATCCATTTGGCCGTTGCTAGGGAATGGAAGCTGGATCAATCCATTTCTAAAAGCATCATTGATGGCAGACTATAGTAGATCGGTCGCAAGGACAAAGATGAGGGTGAGAGAGGGTCACCCTGGCGAACTCCCCGACGACAGTGAAACTGCCTGCCCGGCACCCCATTGAGCAGAATAGAAGATCTTCCCGAGGAAAATATGGATTTAATCCAAGAAAGCCATTTATCATTAAACCCCATGTGCTTCATGATATTGATCATTGGATCATGCTCAATGCTATCGAAAGCTTTGGCAAAATCCAATTTGAGTAACACAATTGGACGTTTTGAAGCTTTACATTGGTGGATATATTGGAAATTACAAGCTAGGCAGTCTTGTATAGATCTTCCTCGAATGAATCCATATTGGTTGTGATGAATAATCCTCAAAATGACCTTTTGTAAGCGGTTGACCAGCAGCTTGGTGATGAGCTTGAGGCAACAATTGAGTAGTGTGATCAGACAATAATCATTGACAGTTGATGGGGACCCATTTTTCGGGATAAGAGTGATTAGTCCATCATTAATGCTTTGAAGATTAAGCGTGCCATCATGGAATTGAGTGCATAAGTTATAGAAATCCTCCTTGATGATAGGCCAACAAGCTTTAAGGAAAAGCCCACTAAAACCATCCGGGCCAGGTGCCCGATCGCCAGGCATCTCCTTAACCACCGAGTCAATTTCCTCATGTGTGAAGGGTAATGTGAGATGATCAAGATTTTCAGTTGGACTTATCAGAGATTGAAGATCAAATTGCATTTGTGTGGGATTTGAGCTACCTAGTCTTTCAGTATAGGCTTGAAAAAGAAGGGCCTCCTTACCCGCGTGATCTCCAACCATGAGACCCTCATCAGTCTACAAATTGGCAATGTTGTTCTTTCGGTATCTCTCTGTAGCTACCGCCTGAAAGAATTTTGAATTTCGTCTCCAAATTTGACCCAGCGAATGGTGCATCTTTTCTTCCAGTATTGCTTCTGATAATCCAACAGGCGGAGGAGGTGATTCTTAATGATCTTGTGAAAGTTACCCTCGGGAAGTGTGAGAGGGTGAAGGTTCTCAAGAGCATCCAAATCAGAAAGTGTTCTATTAGTATTTTCAAGAGCAATTGAGAGACGGGAGATATTTTTACTCCAAGCTTTTAACTCTTGTCTCAAGAGCTTGAACTTTCGACACAGAATCGTGGCAGCATTGTCAGAGCGGACAAGACGGTCCCAAACTTTCTTAACCACGTCCATAAAAACAAGATGAAGAAGCCAATACGACTTAAAGCAGAAGATTTTGGCACGTGGAATTTTTGTTTCTATAGATACAACACAAGGCGTATGATCAGATGTGGGCTTGCATAGAGGTTTATCCAACATGTTGGGGTAAACATGTGTCCAGTGGAGTGACGTGAAGAACCAGTATAGTTGCTCGAGAAGGGGGTCCTGTTGCATGTTACTCCACGTGAAAAGCCTGCCTTTAATAGGTAGTTCTACAAGATTATGCTTGCGGATGATGTCATTGAAGGTTGACATGTCATTAACATCGCCACCTGGTTTATTACGGTTCTCAAGACTACGAATGTAATTAAAGTCACCCAGGAAAAGGCAATCATCATCCATATGAATGTCCCTGTCATAAATCCATTGTGTGAATGTATCCCGAGCAGGGCCAGAGCAAGGGCCATAAATATTAAAAAGAGTCCAGGCTTATGCAGAAAGTGTGCTAGTGAATTGAATGCCTAGAGCAAAATCCTCCTGAACAATAACATTGCCAGTAAACATGGAGCTATTCCAAACAGTGAGAATACCTCCGGAGGCACCACGTGAGGGAATATAAGCAAACTTATCAAATCGCTTGGGGCAACAAGTTTTAACAAAAGAAAGGTCGATGACAGGTTTCTTAGTTTCTTGCAAGCAAACGATAGCACACCCACTAACTGCAATCGCATTAGATAGCGCAAGAAGTTTTTTGTCTGAATTTAAGCCACGAATGTTCCAGCACAGGACTTTCCAGTTATGCAGGAGCAGCATGGGTGAACGCAGAAATCAAGCAGAAGAAGAAAGTTCCTTCTCCACAATGGTGCAGGTGGTGGCCATAGCATCCGAGGCCAGCAGCGCCGTATCAGTGAGCTCCTGGGGGGACAGCACAGCGGTTGATGCTGATGTCTTGCATGGAGCGAAGAGGGGTTGGTGGAGATGGTTGATCCACAGGCCCAGAAGATCCAGCGGCAATAGAAGGAATCACCCTTGGCTTAACTTTGGATGAGGCAACGCGCACATCAGTGATTTGAGGCACTCTGAAGCCATCAAACCTTGTAGATCTGGTGCTACGACGCACTTCAGTGGTCACCAGTGGATCCTTGCACTTAGAGTGGCATGGTCGAGTGGTGGACGGCCCAGGGATATAAGAAAGCACCTGGGCCAGGCCCAGTTTAGGTTCAACATCCATGGGCTGAGGCACAGCAAGAGTAAGCCCATCATTCAAATCAACCGTTGGCGTCAAAGATGAGCCAACCTCAGAAGCAGTAGGGTTATCAGCCAAAGTGTAAGCAATGTTGGAGTCCACAACAAAGTCACTGTCAGGAGTCATTTGAGAATCTTCAGAAGAGCCAGTGAGCAACACTGCAGGCATGACAAGAACAGCTTGATCAGGATTGATTTCAGAGATGTGGACGGAGGAGGTAGTTGCAGGGTTGTAAATTCCAGCAGTAAAACACGCCAGATGATTAATATCATTAGCAGCCACTTGAAGAAATGTGTCACCTGCACCTCCAAAGGGGGTAAGCCATATCCAGAGCTCCATGGCCCATAAGAAGCAACAACAGACAGAATTGATCTGGATAAATATTCAGTGAAGATATTCCAAGGGATCAATTCAGAAGCCAACATAGTGGTGAGCTCATTACCCTCAACAGTTATGCTGGCCTGAAGTGATCCAACAGTGATTGCCACATCCACAATGATGATATTTTGAGGTGTAGGGGGTGCCACAAGCAAAGTACTGGTCTGCATAGCAGTCATGGAAGAGGAACCCTGAGAGCTTGCATTTGAGCTTGACTCCAGCCAAGCAGAGTACAGACTGTCAGACAGGTTATCCTCAGGAAGAATTCCATCTTGCACCTGAAGGCCTTGAGCAGCAAGCCAAGCCTAAAAGTTCACCAGAGCAGCAGGCATTTGAGGAGCAGGGGGCTGAGGCCAAGGATCCCATTGAGCATTCTAAGGTCCATCCTGCTGTGGAGCATTATGAGGTGCCTGATCATTGCCCACACCATTTTGAATAAGCCAATTCTGAAGTAGTTGTTGGTAGAGTTGCTCTGCAGTAAGCCCATCAACAAACATACAATGAGGGATACCATTTGCAGGGGGTGGTTCGTCATTAGCAACAGGTACCTCTGGATCATGTGCATTCCAATCAGCACCCCGCAAAATATAAACTGCAGCAGTCCAGCAGGCTCTGTCTCCACCTAACTAACGAACAACAATGCTCTTGGGTGTCAGGCGCATATGAATAACCCTAACCTTGATGAGAACCACACTACGATCCAGGTTTGGGCTATTCCAGGAGACCAATCTACCATAATCATCTACTGGGCGCTGGAGATAAAAACCAGTATGATAGTTGTATGATCTTTTATTGCAAGGGAAAATAATCTTTTTACGAACTTATGATGGTAAAAAATAAAAGCAACTGACTGCATAATAAAGGTTGCTATCACAAGGGGCAATATAAAGTGATGTCCTTTGCATTAAGAGCTTGCACATCCCAATGAAAAAAGTGCATCACAACCTTTGCTTCCCTCTGTGAAGGACCTACCTTTTACTTTTTCAGTCTTTACTTTTATGCAAGAGTCAATAATGTTCATCCATATTCCATTCTTAATTATACTCCACTTGGCAAGCATCATGTGGTAGGGAAAGATCCAGGCACATATATCCAGTTGGATGTAGGTAATCATGAGTTATTATTGTTGACATTATCCTTGAGGTAAAGAAGTTAGGAGGTGAAAACAATAAATCCCCATCTTCCTATGTGTCTGACGAAAACATTTGCTCCAAATATATGCCTTCAATGTTAGAAATCATAGAAGATTATATGATAGTTGAGTATGTGGAACTTGCTAAGACAAAAGTTGTTACATAACCTCTTCCTAGAAATATGATGAATTGTAATTGTTTGAATGACTGAGAACACAGTTTGTTTGTTTTCAATAAAGTTTATGTTTCATACTTCAATATCATGGATGAATTGTTACTTGATTATGAGAAGCTATATGATGAATAATTGCCGCTATGATAATGATCATGATGCTTCCATGTCCGTATTTTTTTATCAACACCTCTCTCTCTCTCTATCTCACTCACTCTCTCTCTCTCTAAACATGTGATCATGATTATCGAGTTCGGCTTTCGTTTGAAGATAAGTGAGGCCTAAGCTTGGGGGAGTTGATATGTTCATTTTGCCTCATGTTTTCCTAATGTTATTTATAATGTTTTTGGTCATTATTTCACTTTATGATTCAATTCTAATGCATTTTATCTTTTAATTTGCAAGATCATGAAGAGGAAAATTACCGACAGCTGGATTTCAGGACCTAAAGGAGCTACAACAGAGATAGCTATTTTACAGAGCTCCAAATTACCTGAAACTTCATGGAGATTTTTTATTGAATATATACAAAATATTGAAACGAAGAAACACCAGAAGGGCCACCTGCTACTCACAAGGCAATAGGGCGCGCCTACCCCACCCCCAGGGCACGCCCTGATGCCTTGTGGGGCCCACAGAAGCCCTCTGGTGCCCTCCTTCTGCTATATGAAGCCCTTTTCCCTAGAAAAAATAATGAAAGACTTTCAGGACGAAGCACCGACATCTCGAGGCGGAACCTGGGCAGGAGCACTTTTGCTCTCCAACGAGCGATTCTGCGGGAGATACTTCCCTCGGGGAGGGGGAAATCGAAGCACTGACATCACCAATGATCCTCTCATCGTGGGAGGACCAATCTTCACCAGTACCATCTCCTCTCAAACCCTAGTTCATATCTTCTATTCAATCTTTGTTCCAAAACCTCAGACTGGAACCTATGGGTTGCTAGTAGTGTTGATTACATCTTGTAGTTGATGCCAGTTGGTTTATTTGCTGGCAGATTATATATTTAGATCCTTAAGCATATTCAGTACCCCTCTGATATTGAACATGAATACAATTTGTGAGTAGTTACTTTTGTTCTTGAGGACATGGGAGAAGTCTTGTTATAAGTAATCATGTGAAGTTGGTATTCGTTCAATATTTTGATGGTATGTATGTTGTTGTTCCCTTAGTGTTGTCATGTGAATGTCGACTACATGACACTTCACCATACTTGGGCCTAAGGGAAGGAATTTGGGAGTAATAAGTAGATGATAGGTTGCGAGAGTAACAGAAGCTTAAACCCTAGTTTATGCGTTATTCCGTAAGGGGCTGATTTGGATCTTAGTTGCGGATGCTTGCGAGACGGGGTAAGCATAAGAGGGTTTCTTGTTCAAGTAAGACCAGCACCCAGCACTGGTCGACCAACATATCAAATTATCAAAGTGGTGCACATGAATCAACTAAACCTGATGAACGTGACTAGACGAGAATTCTCATGTGTCCTCGGAAACGCTTTGCTCATTATAAGAAGTACTTTCAGCTTATACTTTGCTATAAAAAGGATTGGGCCACCTTGCTGCACTATTGTTACTATTGTCACTTACTAATTGTTATGAATTATCTTGCTATCAAACTACTTGTTACCGCTACTTTCAGTACTTGCAGAGAATGCCTTGCTGAAAACTGCCTATCATTTCCTTCCGCTCCTTGTTGGGTTCGACACTCTTACTTATATAAAGGACTATGATTAATCCCCTATAGTTGTGGGTCATCACACGCCGGGTTTGCCAAGCCCGGGATACATCGAGTACAAATGCACATGTTGGTGTTGCCATGACCGGGTATGCGTAGATGGGAAGAAGTCACTGTTGATGAGGCATCACAGCAAGTTTGCCAAGCCTGGGGACACGTCGTGGATGAATGCGTGTGGTGTTGTTGCTAGCACCGAGCATGCATAGATGGGGACCAGCATGAGATGTACGCCATGTCAGAGGGACCAGCAGAGGAAGACTCGACGATGGTTGCGGCAGCAATCGGCATGGGGTAGAAGGTGTCGATGTCACCTGCGATTTTCAGAGTAGATGAAGTGGTTGGGGAAGATGACAGCGGTTCTGGCGATGAAATCACTACTGCGGGATGGTCCAAACGCGACACTACAATCAGAGGCCCTTCAATGAAACTATGTGTGATGCATTAATTGCAAACGATGATGTAATAAAACCGTCAAAAAAGATACGAAACATTTGCATTGGCGGAGACATCAAACATGATTCATATTATAGTTACGTGTGTGATGTGTGGCACACGGCTCACTCCAATGAACTATTTGCGGTGAGCCATAACAACATAAACGGGCAGTCAAATGAAGGTGTGCGATATATGGCATACCGTTCACTCGGATAAATTGTTTGTGATTAGGCAACACAAAGGAAACGGTCAGCTAGATCAAGGTGTGTGCGATAGAGGGTACAGTTCACTCGCTTGAACTGTTTGTGTTCAGCCAAGAGAACAGAAACGTTTCGTGTAAACAATTTGTGTGTGATACGCGATAAACAGGTCTGTAACCAGAAATATGTGCACAGACTGATAATAACACAGAAGACTATTGCTAATAAGCCATGTGTCTTGTGGGCAAACGCTTCCTAGTATACAATTGTCAGTGATTGATGAATTCATCACCGGCGGTTTCCTTAGTATGGTTCATGTGTGATGTGACTACATACAGAACAACATATATACTTATAAGGACATTATTGCATAACCAAATTAAACATCCAATTACATAGGTGGCTAGTACACACATGACATTTGCACACACAAAAGTAAACTATTGCATGCATAATTAACTAGGATAAATGACCATATGATCATCTTCTACTTCTTCTTGTGACGCTTGTCGCCACTGCTCTACTGGTGGCTCAATCCAGCCTCATCAATTATGGGAAGGAGGCACTCCCTCATATCAACGATCCGCCTGTGCATCTCGTAGCATGTGTACACGTTCTTGGCCATGAAGGTGAGGTGAGCTTCATCCAGTTGCAGCATCTAGGCTCCGTGCCAGGATACGGGATGTGTTCTCTTGGCATCCTGCTTCATATTTTCGTATTAGGGGTCGATGATGGCTGAGGCGAGTTCAACCAGGGAGTTCTTGTTTGTGCTGCCCCCGACCTTGCAGTGTCCATGGATTTCGACAAGGTTCTTGCAGGCCAAGCCCGTAACCTTGAGTGCATTCACATCGTCGATGGTTTCCATTGTAGCGAACTTGTAGTCGGTGCCATTGACAAAACTGGCGAAACGATCACAAGGCTCTGTGGCCATGTAGTAGTGGTAGTTGAGGACATGATGGTGCACGCACAATTGGGCGACGGCAACCTTTTGATCTTTCTCAGGATGACCTCTAGTGTACTGGAGGTCGATGCAGACCACTTTGTACTTATCTCGAGCAAGCAACTGCACCATGGCGTTGATGTAGTCCTCCACCACTGCCGGGTCGATGGTGTACACCACCAAGAGATCCGTATCCCTCGCGTGACTCTCCACTTTATGCACCCCAAACTCCATTGGAGCGGCGCTAGATATCCTCTATATATGTATCATCGCGGGTGTGCTTGTTGTGTCGTTGGGCGCGATCGAAAGGTTGAAGAGATTAAGGTTATAATGGACGCTGGAATTAATGGGGAAGTTGGACGGCCTGGAATATCGCACGCCCGGATGGCAGTTTTTGCAGCGCGTAACTCCATCATGTCGCAGGTAACTCATTGCGGTGATGCGCATGGTGCAACCGCAAGCATAAGGGGCCCCCAACATGATCATGCCCCAGCCCCAACAATTGGTAGAGCGCGCACGGAGGGACACGAGAGCAGAGCGCGTGGAGGGACGCAAGCAGAGCACTCTGCGGCTTCCTCAACGACGAGCAACCATATGCATATAGCAACTGAACACACACAAAAAGCCGTCTACGAGCCGAGCGCACTGACAGACGCGAGCAGAGTGCACCGCGGCGCCTAACGGCGAGCTGAATGCGCCGAGGGACGCAAGCCAAGGCCGGCACGGTGACGTGAATGCGGGTAACGGACAAGCGTGCACCGGCTAATTGTGTGGGAAGACCGATAATAACAAAGACATTTCCTGCTAATTAGTTGTGTGTGTTCTTGGCAAATGACGCTTCCTGGTAAATTATTCTCTGCCATTCTTGAATTCATCATCGACATGTTCCTTAGTTTAATCATTTGCCATTATTTTCTCAGTCTGCACAACATCTAAGCTCTCTGTGTACAGAACAGTATTCTTTGCTATGGATGAAGGAAATATGCCCTAGAGGCAATAATAAAGTTGTTATTTTATATTTCCTTATAGCGTGATAAATGTTTATTATTCATGCTAGAATTGTATTAACCGGAAACTTGATACATGTGTGAATACATAGACAAAACACTGTGTCCCTAGTATGCCTCTACTAGACTAGCTCGTTGATCAAATATGGTTAAGTTTCCTAGCCATAGACATGTGTTGTAATTTGATGAACGGGATCACATCATTAGGAGAATGATGTGATGGACAAGGCCCATCTGTTAGCTTACCATAACGATCATTCAGTCTTATTGCAACTGCTTTCTTCATGTCATATATATTCCTTCGACTATGAGATTATGCAACTCCCGGACACTGGAGGAATGCCTTATGTGCTATCAAACGTCACAACATAACTGGGTGATTAACAAGATTCTCTACAGGTATCTCCGAAGGTGTTTGTTAGGTTGGCATAGATCGAGATTAGGATTTGTCACTCTGAGTATCGGAGAGGTATCTCTGGGCCCTATCGGTAATGCACATCATATGAAGCCTTGCAAGCAATATGACTAATGAGTTAGTTATGGGATGATGCACTACAGAATGAGTAAAGAGACTTGCCGGTAACGAGATTGAACTAGGTATGAAGATACCAACGATCGAATCTCGGGCAAGTAACATACCGATGACAAAGGGAATAACGTATGTTGACATTACAGTTTGACTGATAAAGATCTCCGTAGAATATGTGGGAACCAATATGAGCATCCATGTTCCGCTATTGGTTATTGACCGGAGAGGTGTCTCGGTCATGTCTACAATAGTTCTCGAACCTGTAGGGTCCACATGCTTAACGTTTGATGATGATATGTATTATATGAGTTATGTGTTTTGGTGATTGAAGGTTGTTCGAAGTCCCGGATAAGATCACGGACATGATTAGGAGTCTCGAAATGGTCAAGAGGTAAAGATTGATATAATTGGAAGTTTATATTCGGACACTGGAATTGTTCCGGATTGGTACGGGTATTTTTTGGAGTACCGAGGGGTTACC
Source organism: Triticum dicoccoides (assembly GCF_002162155.2). Classification (NCBI taxonomy): domain Eukaryota; kingdom Viridiplantae; phylum Streptophyta; class Magnoliopsida; order Poales; family Poaceae; genus Triticum; species Triticum dicoccoides. The sequence goes on along the minus strand of NC_041385.1, from coordinate 385,831,291 downwards.
AACCCCCCCCCCCCCCGTGGGGGGGAGTAATGGGCCTCATGGGCCATAGTGGAGAGGAGAGGCAGGCCGCAGGAGGTGCCCCCCCCCAATGTGGAGTTTGAATTGGATAAGGGGGAGGGGCGCGGCCCCCTTTCCTTCTCCCTCTCTCTCCCTCCACTTCCCTCTTTCCCCCTTTGTTGGAAAGGAAGGGGGGCGACTAGGACTAGGAGTCCTAGTTGGACTTCCCCCACTTGGGCGCGCCCTAGGCCGGCCCTCTCCCCTCTCCCTCCTTTATATACGGGGGCAGGGGGCACCCCAAAGCACATCAATTGTTTCTTAGCCGTGTCCGGTGCCCCCCTTCACCATTTACTCCTCCGGTCATATTGTCGTAGTGCTTAGGCGAAGCCCTGGGCGGATCACATCACCATCACCATCACCACATCGTCATGCTGACGAAACTCATATACTCCTTTGTACCTCTACTGGATCATGAGTTTGAGGGACGTCATCGAGCTGAACGTGTGCAGAACTCGGAGGTGCCATACGTTCGGTACTTGATCGGTTGATTCGAGAAGATGTTCGACTACATCAATTGCATTAAGTAAACGCTTCCGCTTTCGGTCTACGAGGGTACGTGTACACACTCTCCCCCTATCATTGCTATGCATCTCCTAGATAGATCTTGCGTGAGCGTAGGATTTTTTTTGAAATTTCATGCTACGTTTCCCAACAATGGATCATAGCCTTGGGCGAGCAATGTGCCCGCACGCATCATGCTAGCTCGCGGTTCCTTTTATGCTAAGTTTCCATTAATTGATGGCGTTTTATGAACACACCACCGTTTCCCAACATTTCCTCATCGGTATCCCGCGGCCACCTAGCGATATTGCACATAAACCTAGGCGGCGCGCGAGACACCGAGGCAACACGCGCAATCTATTACCCTTTTACCTTTTCCAAGCATGCCAACCACGCCGCCTCTGCCATCAACCTTCTTGACGAGGAAAAGGAGAAGGTGCCACGGCCTATCGAGGCTGAGAGTGTCCCCAGCAACGCGATGGACGACACCGTGTTGTGTGTCATCCCCAGGGTTGAGCAGACCCTTGGCGCACGACGCTTTAGTGTCGTGGACCAAGATAGGCATGTCAGCGCCGAGAGGCTGCAGCTCACTTCACAACATGATTGATGGTGTGCCACAGAGCAAGCTAGGTGCGTCTGCACCGATACTATGTGGCTCTCCACACAGTAAGACCGTTGGAGTGCCGCATAGCAAGAGGCGCGGCGCGCCGCACAGCAAGACTGTTTCCATCGGCACTTGCCTGATATCGATAGGGCGTCACAGCTGGGTACACGACCCGTCAGCACCCCCATTCCTCAGCAGGAGCAGGCAGAGGCCGTCTGCGCCGTACTTGCACCAGAGGCCGGTCGCGCCTTACTTGCACCGGACGCCTGCCGCGCCGTTCAGATGGGTCACGCCATTCGCCTTGTCCGTGGCCCGCTCGATGCCAACGCGCTGGTCGCTAGGCTCGACCGCCTCCTTGGCCCAGGTGTCCACGTAGGCACAGTAGAGGAACATGGTCGTCGCATCATCGAGCTGGTGATCTTTGATGAAATAGCCAACTTGGAGCTCGAGATCGCGCTCCAAATGTACCGGGAGCGTGTCAACCGCTTGGACGAACGCCTGCACGAGTTCAGACAGAGCCAAGAGCTACCGTAGGCAAGGCTGCTGGTCATGGATGCATATTATTTTGTTGAGTTGTTTCGACCAGGATCGCTATGTATTCACAACAATCCTAATATTGCTTTGTTTATTGCGTTGTTTCAATGTGTGTACTCTGTTTTCCATTCTTATATATTGTTCCTTTTTAGTGTGTGTGTGTATGCTTTACATTCTATATATGTGGATGATAACCAATTAGTATAAGAAAACATATAGAAAAATAGAATTCATAATATATATTAATTGTTCATTAGTTCATCACAAAATATATATAATATCATCACATATACGTGATGATACTTGACTACTATGTACAATGCATAAAATTGAAAACGAACAATACTAAAACTAATAATCCCTCCTTAGGGGGGAAATATTTCGATAGTCCCTCGCCAGTAGGTCCCTGGTGCGCTGCATCTTCCCAGCATGGAGGCAGTACTCCGCCTCCTCCGCCTTGCAACACTTGATGTGTCGATCTGCCTCTTGTCGGCGGATGCACGCGAACGATCTTGCCATTTCATTGGGCGCCCACCGAAGCTCCTCATCGATGGCACGCTGGAGCTTATCGGCCTACCTCCATGCAGCGATGAGGTGCCTAGCACCTTTGGCCTTCCAAGCAAAGGACCCATCTTCGTGCACCTCCTCCGCACATCGACGCGCCCACCCCCAAAGCTCCAGTGCCTCCTTTTTCCAAGCGGCCACACGAGCTTCACAGGCCGCCTGGTACCTGGCTTCCTCCTCCGCCATCTCCTTCATGAACACCACTTGCCTGGCTTTCTCAGCCTGAGGCAGCGACTTCCACAGACAAAGATTGTACTGGCCCCAAAACCACTCCAAAGTTGGGGGGGCGACCCAACCTCGTCCGGTGGCGCACAGGGGTCCTCCTCATCGCTGCTCTGTGACCGAACATCCTCGGGGGGCGGCGCCTCCTCGTCAGCACGTGGGCAAATTGGCGGCGCCATGGCAGACATTTGAGAGACAGGGGAGCGACGAGAGGATGTAGATGAGAATGCAGGCGGGACGACGTGAGCAAGGTAGTATTTATTGGCGGCCGCAATCCAGATTGATGGGAACAGTACACATGTTGGTTAACGGAATTTACGAGTATTGTAGTTTGAACTACAAACGATTCCCGCAGCAAAAGCTGTGTGTGAAATTAATCGCTCACGGTTTCCAAAACAGAACCACATCTGATTAATAACCCGCGCCACTCACCTTCCAAACCTCGAGGCACGAACTAGAGTGCCAATCGTGTTGGGACCGATTGTCCAGCCAGATATTTATATTTTCTTTCCACATGTAAGGCATGAATGCTTATTTTGTGTTACCACGATATTATTGTATAATGTAATGTAATACATATATGATTTTTCCAACCCATGATGGTTTGCTATTGCATGTACTTGTGGTTCAATTTGAATTGCGGACATTAAATGGCTAGAAAATTACTTAATTGTCTTAAAAAGGTCAAATCCCCCCTGAAAATTTCCTCATTTTAACATGACAGCTGTATTAGTGCATGTTAATGGTAGAAAAAGTTTCGAGGCCATACGAGGAAGCTATCGTCGATTCGTCATCAAACATGCATTGTTCCCTCTTGGAACCACAAGCCTTCTCGTTAGTTGCTCCAATTTGTGAGGGGGCGTGTGTCCAAACTTTCGTCGAACATGTCAATTTTTTTACCACGAATTCTTAGTGCCATGCCATAACATCAAGGAAGTTCCATGTATTTCTAATCATTTTTGAATTTTTGGGAATTTAAAAGCCATGGTACTCGATGTTTCTGTCCAAGGCGTGACACCAATATGTTTTAAAATTCCTTCCAATTTACTGCCCAGGGCATTAACTCACACGCGAGGATAGAAATGTGATTTTTCAAATCATTTTGGTTAGTTGTTATATGTAGTTCAAATTTGAATTACGGTCATTAAATGGCTAGAAAATCACTTAAATATCTTAAAAAGGTCAAATGATCCCTGAAAATTTCCAAATTTTAACTTCAAAGTTGTATTAGTCCATGTTAACGGTAGAAAAAGTTTGAAGGCCATAAGAGGAAGCTAGCACCGGTTCATCATCAAGCATGCATTGTTCCCACTCGGAACAATGAGTCTTCTAGTGAGATGCTCCGGTTTGTGAGGGGTGTGTGTCCAAACTTTCGTCAAACAGGCAAAAAAAATTACCACAACATCTGGGTGCCATGCCATTACGTCAAGCAAGGTTTCATGTATTTCTGATCATAATTGAATTTTTCAGAATTTAAAAGCTATGGCACTCAATGCTTGTGTCCAAGCGGTGACACCAATATGTTTGGAAATTCCTTCCAATTTACTGCACATGGAATTAACACGCACAGAAGTACACAAATATTATTTTTCAAACCGTTATGGTTAGTTATTGCATGTACATGTAGTTCAAATTTGAATTACAGTCATTAAATGGATAGAAATTCACTTAAATGTCTTAAAAACGTCAAATGACTGCTGAAAATTTCCGAATTTTAACATGACAGTTGTATTAGTGCACCCTAATGGTAGAAAATGTTTGAAGGCCATAAGCGGAAGCTACCACTGGTTCATCATCAAACATGCATTGCTCCCTCTCGGAACCACGAATCTTCTAGTGAGATTCTCCAGTTCGTGAGCGGTGTGTGTCCAAACTTTCGTGAAATAGGCCAAATTTCTACAACAGCATCTTGGTGCCATGCCATTAAATCAAGAAAGGTTTCATGTATTTCTGATCATTTTTGAACTTTCTGGAATGTAAAATCCATGGCACTCAATGCTTATGTCCAATTTTTGACACCAATTTTAAAATCCCACATAATTCGTTTACAGTCCTACAAGCAGCAATTTTGGCGTAAATGCTAGACCATCAGATACATACAGGTTGGTGACGAAAATACTAAATTTTTCCAACGGATGACTATTGAACGGCATAGACAGAATTCTACTGCCACTCATTCCCTTCCAGATGGTTCTCTTATTGATGATCATGAAGCTAAGGCTCAAGTTCTATCCCAAGCATTCAGAGCAAGACTTGGTGTATCTGTTGACCATGAAATGAAATTCAATTTGGATAGTCTTGTCCAATCTATAAGCAATCTTGGGGGTTTATCTGAACCGTTCACCAAAAAAAGAGATGGATGACATGGTTGCTAAAATGCCGATTGACAGGGCTCCGGGACCAGACAGACTCAATGGTTGTTTATTAAAAACTTGTTGGGATCTAATTGCGCCAGATTTCTATAAACTATGTAATAGTTTTTGGGAGGGCTCAATCTTTCTGGATTGTTTGAATGCCTCGTTGATCACACTTATTCCAAATAAGTTGAACCCCAATCCCGTAAATGATTACCGCCCCATATCTCTGTTGAACTGTTGCCTGAAACTTATTACAAAACTTCTTGCTGACCGTCTGCAGAAAGTTATTATGTCTTTGTTACATACGAACCAATATGGATTTATTAAAGGGTGAACAATTAACGATTGTCTCACATGGGCCTTGAGTACATTTTTCAGTGTGAGAAATCTGGTAATGATGTGATAATTGTCAAGTTAGATTTTGAAAAAGCGTTTGATTTGATTGAACATGATGTCATCCTAATGACATTAGAAAATCTAGGATTTGACTTAAAATGGAGGCACTGGATAAATTCTATACTTACTTCTGAACATTCTTCGGTTCTCTTAAATGGTACCCCTGGAAAGAGTTTTCATTGCAAGCATGGTGTACGTCAAGGGGACCCTCTGTCGCTGCTTTTATTTGCCCTGGCTGTGGATCTGTTGCATTACATAATTAATAATGAGTTTGCTGATGGTAGATTGTAGCTTCCGATCGCTCGATCTGGTACGTACCCTATTGTGCAATACATGGATGATACTATCATAATTATGCCAGCTTGTCTGATTCAACTTGCAAACCTTAAAGGTGTTCTAAATGATTTTTCCATCTCAATCAGGCTAAGGATCAACTTGAAATCTAATTCCTATCAATATTTCTGCTGAGAAGGCTTCCGATCTAGCTAATGTCTTCAGTTGTTCAGTGAGCTCTCTTCCATTTACTTATCTTGGATTACCACTCGGTACTACTAAACCTGCCATGACTGAGTTGATGCCCTTAATTGATTGGCTAGAGCGTCGCATCTCTAGTACCATGGCTCATATGTGTCATGGTCAGAAAATCACACTGATAAATTTGCTGGTATCCTCCATGATCACATTTGCGTCTTGCACTTTGGAGCTGCTAGTCAAATTCCCTGATACTTTTGACAAGATAGGGAGAAGATGTTTATGGGAAAAAATCTGAACATGGTGAGTCTTCTAACTCTTTAGTGGCTTGGAAAAGAGTGTGCTATCCCAAAGATAAGGGAGGTCTCAGAGTGATCAACATCAAAGTTCATAATCAAGCACTCCTCCTGAAATTCGTGGATAAATTTTACAATCATGCAGATCTCCAATGGGTTAAATTACTTTGGGAGTCATACTATACTAGTAATGTCCCTCATGCTGTTCCTAAGTGCGGTTCATTTTGGTGGCGGTCTATGGTTAAACTTATGCCTATCTACAGAGGAGTCGCCAAATATGAGGTACTAAATGGCTTACATGTATCCATGTGGCATGATAATTGGAATGGTCTAGTCCTCTCTGAAAATTTCTCCTCCTTGTATTCATATACCAAGACTTAAGATATCTCAGTTCACATGTACTATGAGACTAATGATTTGAGTCTAATATTCCATTTACCTTTGTCTCCCGAGGCCCTCAATGAGTTACACTCCATAGACAGTATAAAACCGCCACAAGTTCTTGAGACTGAAAGTACTGATCAATGGTCATACCCATGGGGACCTGTTTATTCGGCCAAAAAATTCTACATTCACTGTCATAGACAAATCACCTATCTGAAGCCTTTCAAATGGATATGGAAATCAAAACTCCAAATGAAACTAAAGGTGTTCATGTGGTTTCTTTTAGCCGATAGATTGAACACAAGGAACATGATGAAAAGACACTAGTGCAGGATGTTGCTAACGCGACACTACGATCAGAGACCCTTCGACAAAACTGTGTGCGATGCAATAATCGCAAATGGTGGTGTAAAAACCGTCAAAAAAGGTGCAAACATTTGTGATGGCAGACACATCAAACACGGTTCAGTTTTACTTGTGTGTGCGATGTTGGGCATACGGTTGATCCAGCAGAACTCTTTGCGATGAGGAAGAACAATAGAAACGGGCAGCCATGTCAATGTGTGTGCGATATACGGCATACAGTTCGCTCCGATGAACTATGTGCTATTGGGGAATGCAACAAAAACGGTCAGCCAGATCAAGGTGTGTGTGATATACAGCATACGGTTCACTCGGACAAACTATTTTCGATTAGGTAAGAGAACGGAAACAGTTCATCTTAACAAGATGTGTGTGATATGCGGCATCTGCGATCAGCCAAAAGAACACAAAAGATTCGTGTAAACCAGATGTGTGTGATATGCAGCAAACATCCCACTCGGATGAACTGTTTGCAATGTGAAATTTTAACACAGACGGTTACTATTGTAAGTTCGTGTGCGATTCTGTTCATACAAAAAACTTTGAAAAATGTAAACTAGTTGCTTGCAGTGGCTAGGAGTATCACACACGATGCGTCTGCGAGTACTCGTGTGCGATGATTAGTAAGTTACACATATGTTTCCTTATGTTAACATGTGTGTGAATTTGCAATGTGGACAGTTAATATGCAAATGCCTTCTAGACACCGGGCACACACTTAAACTCAAAGAACTGTGTACGATACTAATACTTTCGATGAAAATTTAAGAACTTGGCTAACATCATTTGAGTAACATATATATAGTGGTTACACTATTTGACAAAAGGAGGATCTTCGTAACACGGTTTTGACAACCATATGGTCCATATCTAGATACTTAACATAGTAACAACTATCACATTTTAAGAGGCTAACGGCCAACAACCATATGGTCCATATCTACATCCTTAACATAGTAACAGCTAGCACATTTTAAGAGGCTGAGGGCCAACAACCACAACTATCCGATGGAAGCAGCTTGATCATGGTGACTCGGCTTCTCGTCAATGAAAAGGAAGAGCCCTCCTGTGCCTTGATAGAGCATGAGTAGAACAGTGTATCCAATTTTCCAATATGGATGCATTGCCACGTCAAGCGAGAACTTGTTAATTTGAATGGTTCCATTTCTGCGGGAAATACAGTACCTTGCAATCACTTTGGCGTTATTAGCAGGCACAAGTGTAATTCGACCACGTCGGGAAATCGAACCAGGAACTGTTACAACGGGCAATTTCTATTGAAATGTAGAATAAAAACCAATTGTAACATATCGTTGAAGATATATATAATTTATGAGCATCAACATTAAAATAAGACTTTTTACCAGCATTTTGTGCACACAATTGGTCTTGTCAATGTGTGCACCATAGGTATAATTAATCCCATCCAAAATCCAGCGTTCATATGTTGTGTTATCTCTTTCAGATTATCAACAAAGTTTATGACATGCTTCAAGTCCATCCAGTGAAATTTGGTACGCTTAGTAAAATACAGATCGCTCGCTATGCATCCAACATATCCTGCTTAAAAGGTGGAAAGGTATTATTTATTCTGAACATGGCAGAAGAATATATAGTGTGCATAATTTGGTAAATAGAATTTGTTATTGCTTGGGAACAGAGTTAGAAAATGAAATCACAATTGGTTGCTTAAATAGTGATCAATTAGTCAGAACAAATACCTCGATTTTGCTAAGTAATATGACAGCATGGAGAAAGTTGAAAGGACACTAACCTCGATCAGACTTTGATCGGCTGATGACATTGGGGAAGTAAACATCCATGTTAGTTAGACCAGGTTGTGGTGGATGCACTAGAATTTTATTGCCAGCTTTCAGTTCATAACACTTAGAAATTTTTCTCCAAAGGTCCCCATTAAAATAGGAGTGACCATATTTATCAAGTTTTATGCTAAACGTCATTGTATGTCCATGTTGCATTGTCAATATGACATCCTGGGAGTCATCAACAAAGTAAAGCCCAAGATTTCCTTCTACTCCTGTTCTAGCAAAGCAAGTGATGTACTGCTTGAAATGAAAATTAAGATCATAAATTAGATATATTGAAATAACAGAGCAAGATGCAAATGTGGGAGTAACTGATAGAACAGATCAATATATAGATGAAAGCAAAGTACAAAAATATATAATTAAAAATAGATAATGTAACAAAGATTTGATGCAAATATATAGATAGTGTAGCAACAGACGGTATATGTTCACATAATTAGGCCATGCCGGCCGTGGTAGGTTGAGATTGAACATACCGAGCGCTCCCTGAGGTCATCCAGAATGGTGAGATAGAACTTCATTTCCGACTGGCCGCGACCACACTTTCCCGATTTGTGCTCGCACTGTGGACACATGAATGAACACCCACGAATTAGCTAGAACAAAAATGATTCCACGGAGATTTCCATTGGTTGATTAACAGCGACGGACGGACTGCGATAAGACATGAGTGAATGTTTCGCTAAGTTGATTACCTTCTCCATGAGAAAAATCCCCGAGCCAATCCCGCAGAAAACCCCAGTCGACCAGAGTCTAGAATGTCAGTGCAGATAGGTGGCAGAAAGTGGTACGGGCGAAATCCCGTGCCATTTGGAACGCGACCTCCGCCCGCCAACAACAGCGCCGTCGAGCTTAGGGTGGGCACCATGATAGAAGTTGATGAGGTGCAGAGTTGCCGAGGAGTCCGCGGTGAGTGGGTGGGGACGAAGGGGGCGACTATTTTCTTTTCCTTTTGCATGTGTGAGTGAACACACACGGTTCGCGGAGGCGACGAAGATGAATCGTGTGCGATAGTAAATCATCGAGATTGAATGGGAATCCAAATTTCCTTTGTCCTTTGTCCATGAGTTTTTTCTACGATGAACATAAACCTTGCTAATCACCGTGTTCAAATTTGGCACTTTTCCGAGTTCATTTACAATATTTAGGGGACTATGTGCATTTTCTAGGCATTAATGCACACAATTCAAATTCAAACAGTCGAAAAGGTGCATGAGAATGGTCTGGAAACCATGGTCGCACTATTTAGTAATTTCTCATGCCTTTTACAAGGAATGGGCAGATATTTCAAGGAAATGTGTGGCCTCACCATGCCCTGGTAAAAAAATGAGAATGTTTGTCTTATGTCGTCATGCACGCCATTCATAAATTGAACCATCACCTAGGAAATTTCATGGTTTCGAGGGGAATCACCAAGATTGAAGGGGGCAGGAATCCAAATTTCCTCCCTAGCTTGTCATTCAGTTTTTTCTACAATCAACATACCCCCTCGAATGCAACGTGCTCAAATTTGGCATTTTTCCAGGCTCATTTACCATATTAGGGGATTATGTTCATTTTCTAGGCATTAATCCACATAGTTCAAATTAAAAAATCGGTGCATGAACGGTGCACACGAACGGTCTGAAAAAACCATACTCGTGGTATTTAGTAAATTCTCAATCCTTTTACAGGGAACAGGTAGAGATTTCAAGGGAATGTGTGGCAATAGTTGTCGGCGTTCTGGGAACGGGGGTCTCCAGACTTGCCTGCCTGCGGCCTGCGGCGTGGCTCAAGTAGTGGCCCAGTACGGCCCATCTTCATCAGCGCATGACTCAAGACCCTTGCGAGGGGCCAAGCCTCGCGGGGCCGACAACACACGACTTCCTCAGGAACGGCCTCGCCAGGCAGGCTCGCGAGGAGGCGGAGAGATCAAGGCAGGGTACCTCGCGAGGTGCTCGTGATGCAAGCCATGACGATCGAGACCGGGTAGGCGCCAGGCGGGCGCCGGCCTCTGCAGTGTCCTTGTTTCCTCTTTGGTGCAAAGGGGGCAAGCACAGGCGTGGAGTACTGAGGCATCAGGAAAATGTTGCCATTTTAGTGCAATGAGACCAAGACCAGCAGAGCGGCAGGATGGAGGTCACCTTGGAGCCCAAGACACCGTCATCGCCAGTGCCTTTGGCAGCCGAAGACCAACTTTAGTCAGGATAACTTGTACTAGATGTTCCCCTTCAAAATGGTCGTTGTTGGCGCCCTTCCCGCTCAATATTTGGGAACAGGACCAGGGCCTCTATAAATAGAGCTAGCCACCATAGTAGAGGGCATCTGGAGATCTCATAGAGTCCTAATCAGAGAGAGAGGCGATCGAACTCACCCAAGCAGCTCATCGCACCAGCTCAAGAACACCTCTCGCGAGGCTGTTCCCCCCTTGTACTATTCTTCATCAGCCCCTGAGGCAATCCACCACACCACACACTGGAGTAGGGTATTACACCACAACGGTGGCCCGAACCAGTATAAATCTCGTGTCCCTTGTGTTGTTCATCGTTCTAGCTTAGATTTTCGCGAGGCGACCTGACGTAGATCGGTAGGGGAAAGATCTTCGTGCGCACCCCAGAGTTCGAATCTTAAGGGTCTGCCGGAACCCAACATCCGACATTTGGCGCGCCAGGTAGGCGTCCGCCGGAATCTTCCTCCTTCCGTCCCGCGTTCCGCCGCTCCACCGCCTCCATGTCTGGCGACCCGACGGCCAACTCTAACCACTGGGCGGCATGGCCTTCCCATGCTGTGCCACCTGCCCAAGGTGACCTCAACTCCGCACCTCAGGCAGCCCGCACCTCGCAGAGCGCTGCAGGGCGTGGGCGACGCGGCCAGGCGTCGCCTGCCCTCACTTCACGGCAGGTACGGTCGGCAGCGAGGGCCTCAAGCCATGCTGCGGCCACGACGCCGCACACCCGACGGGAGCAGACGAACATGAAGGTCGCGCTCACGGTGGCACGAGAGCTGCTGTGGTGCAGACAGCCAGAAAGCGGCCACGACGTGCTGCTGGAGCACGTCGCCGAGCTCCTGGATGCCGCTGCTTTAGGGGCTCCCCCGTTCTGCGTCCGGCTTCCACCCCAGGCCCCGGGCAGATCACGAGGCGGACCAATCCGAGCCCACGCGCCCCCGGGCGCACCTCAAGGCTTCATCAACACCGGCCTGGCCATCAGCGCTGGGCAGCAAGCTGCACCGGCACCGCCCCTGGTCAGCGAGGGCATGCGCATCGCTGCCTATGGTCCTAGCTGGCCGCCGCCCTACCGTCCCCAAGATGGAGCTTCAAGTCGAACAGCATGGCGCGCGGAGCACTACGGCGAGGCCTTTGGGGAGGTGACTCCGGAGGCCTATGTGCCCCACATGGTGGATCGAGGGTACGCACTAGAGGAGGACCACGGCTCGTTCCTTAGGCCAGGCTGGGAGGAAGAGGCGCCAGAGGCTGAGCTCTTTCAAGAGCCTCATGGAAGCCTCGACAATAGTGTCGGCGGCAGCAACTACCGGGTACCGCTAATTCCTCAGGAGCAAGCTTATGCTAACCATGGGTTGCAGGAGGTTCAGGTCGCGGCAGCGGATGGCTGCCCCAGTGCAGCAACCTCCCTCCCCTCGGGAGGAGGGCACTGGGGGCAGCAGGAGAGGGGTCGGGAGCCAGGCTCCTCCCCACGGCATGTAGAGCAAGGCGTTCTTCGGAGGTAGGCCCTCTGCCGGGGAGGTGCCCAGGGCCTGCCCCCAGCAGAGGACCCGTGGTCGTCGGGGGAACCGCTGGCATCCCCTTTTCCCCATTGGCGTCATCCTAGTTTACGGTCGCCGTCGATGGTGGTCAAGGGTGGCGCAAGGCGGGGCTCATCTGGCGATATGAAGCAAGGCCAGTACCTGTGAAGAAGGCCTAGTGCCTGTGAAGCTCGCCGCCCGTGACACTCTCACGTAATAATGAGCTGGGGCTGTACACGCCCCGGAGTCTCCGGAGAGCCGCCCTCGGGCATTGGGGGCTCCCTCCCACGCCCAGTGGCATCACTTAGCCCCGCGCTGATGAGAAGACGTCGAAGACTATACTAGGTGTCGGACGCGGCCTTTTGCTCTTGCTTCTTTTCGTGTGAACAAGCTTTCTCGTTTCGGATCTAAGTTGAAGTCGAATTTGTGATTGTGTGTGCAGGGAGGGGTGTTGTGTCTTATTCGTGTGCTTTCTCGTGCTCCGATTTCTGTTCAAAGCTGGAATTCACACTAGCTGCCTCCCTCTCGCGGGCCCCTCGCGAGTAGGGCAGGGCCTAGCATCTGCGCCCGCTGTCCCGCGGCCGACGTTCACTCCAGCCAGGCTCTCGCCGCATGGTTAAATGGGACCCTCATGAGGCCCTCGGATGGACACTGCGAGCCCACTCTAGGCTCGCCAAGACGAAGGTAAAACCACGGCAACCTACTCATCACGAAAATCATGGCATCATGCAGGCGCCCATCCGATGAAGATCTCAACAACAAGTAGGCAACAATCTTTTTACATGAGGGGCTTCCCCTCCCAAAATGCTCTCACAACCTTTAGGGCCATGCCCGAGTCTCTTCCTGCACAGGACAAACAGCAGGGGAAGCGCGGGTCAATCAGACATGTCGCTCACCGCATCCCCCAAGGCGTCCCCGAAGGCGTCGCTGGCACCGCCGTCGTCGCCGCCAGCCTCTTCATCGCTGTTGTTGGCACCATCTTCACCACCGTTCACCACGTCGCCTTCATCAGCAGCAACGGTCACCCTGTCGTCATCAGAGGTGAAGGCCCAGACGAGCGCATCCACATTGTCCTCCACCCACCGTGCTAGATCGCCTCGGACGGCCTCAGGCACCGAGGGGATGGAGGCATCAAAGTCGAAGAGGGGGTCGATGTTCTGGAGATGGCTGAAGACGCGGGAGAATGCCCGCGCGAGCAGGCCGCGGCTCCGTTCCTCCACCAGCTGGCGAGACCTCTCAGAGCGGTTCTCCAAATGCGTCACCACATCAGTGAAGAACCGGAGATTGCCGACGTAGTTGGTCACATGCGGCTCCTCAGCAACTGCCTCGCTGATGTTGCCCAAGGCTGCATTAGCCCTTTCCCTGAGCATCCGGAGCATGGGATCGTGCATGTGTTCCAACGTCTGTCGCTGGCGTATCTCGTCCGCATTCCGCTGCGCGACGGCCTCGGCATCATCAACCCGCCATTGAAGAAGAAGCAGTTCGGCACGGGAGGAGGCCAGCTCAGCCTGCGCCGAGCTTAGTGCGACAGCGGTGGCCTCGACCCGCTGAGTGGCTTCAATCAGCCTGGTCCTGAGGGCAGCGGTCCTGCCCGCGGCTCCAGCCTTGATAAACTCTAGCCGCTCTTCATATCCGCGCTCAAGGCCGGTGCGAGCCTCCACCACGCGATGGTCAATCTCCTCCTAGATCCGGGCCTCTCGCACATCGACATCGTCCTCCGCTTGGGTGACCTGGCGCTCCCTCGTCTCCAACCGCTCCAGACCGAGGTTGCGCTCGGCAGCCTCCAATGTCAGCGCTTCCTCACGCCTCCGGAGCTCCTCCTCTCTGGTGGGCCCCCCTTTCAGCAACGCAATAGCGGCTCGGCGCAGCTCCGCCTGCTGCTCTAGGGAGTTGCACCAGTCTTGGAGCTCCCACGCGTGCTCTTCTGCAGCCTCACATCAACGATCTGCTTCCTGAGCCTCCTCGATAGCTCGGGCACAGGCCTTCCGAGAGGCTGCCAGGGATGCCTCGGCCTTGGCGTTTTCGAGATCACGCTGGTGGCGCGCGAGACCAACAGTCGCCTTCAGCTTGCGTCACTCCTCGACCAGCCTCAAGCCTTCAGCTTCGAGACGCGCGTCTTCGCCCGCCAGCTCTGCGCCAAGCTGGCTCACTGCATCGGCCGCCCTATAGAGGAACTCTTGGTGGATGGCACTGCGCTCCCGCGCACGCCCAAGCACGTTGTCAACATCATCCTCCGCCATCGATCGCTGGGCGGGCCCCGCAAGGGACCCGGCCAGGCATCAATCCACCTCTCGCTGAGGACCCGAAGATCAATTTCAGCCACTCGCCGCCTATGATCAGTGGAGGAGCTCGGGGCAAGCTGGTTGTGCCCAAGGAGAGCTCATGAGGGAAGAGCGGCGCGCCGACAGGTTCAAGGCGTGCCGCAGGCCGGCCTGCCTCTCCAGCCGAGCTTGCACCAAGGGTGGCACGCAGACTCGGGACAATCAAGGTCGATGATGGAGGAGAAGCATGTGGGAGCGGCTCCTCGGCTGGCTCTCCGGGCTCGTCAGGAGAGATCCTGAAAGGCCACAGTCAGCAAAGGGAGCGGCAAGCAAGGAACTACAAGAAGGAGGGACTTACTCATCCATGGCGAAGTACTTCCTGTGCTTCAATGGGCGGAACGGGAGATCTTCACCACTAGAAGCCTCCTTCCTCTTGCGGAGGGCCTCGAAATCTATGCGGAACCGGCCCAAGCTCGCGACGTGAGGGCTGGCGCGTGGCATAGTAGCCGAGGCATCAAGACGTCCTACATCAGGGGCAGCAGCCTGAGAGGAGCGGTCAGGTGCCACCCCTTGGTGGCCTGCCGAGGCCTCGGGGGCTTCGGCCTCAGGAGCCGCAAGTCGCGCCCTCTCATCAGCCACCACCTCGAGAGGGGCTCCGTAAGCTCTGGAGGGTGACGCCTCGGGAGCCCCGCGCGACATCAGCACCACGACATCAGGCCCCCCAGCTCCTGCTAATGCTTGCTTCCCAGCATCGAATCCTGAGGCAAGGTCGGCACGAGCAACTGGGGGAAGGACTACGGCGACCGGGTTCTCGCGGGGCCCCGCAAGGCCAGCCTGGCACAGCCCCCATTCGTCGAAGCGGGTCATTTGCCTCACAAAATTGACCCTGTTTGTGCAAAAATACAACAGGGCCCCCCCATGACCAACGCTGCTAGGAGAGGGGTCGCCAGTCAGGACCTGCAGCACCTTCTTCAGCGTCTCTGGCGCGAGATCCCCTTCCTGGAGCCTCATACGGTCCTGACGACTGGAGTAAGCCCACATTGGGCGGGAATGGCGCTAGAGAGGAGTGATGCGGCGCCGGAGGAACTCCTTCACCACCTTGGGCGCCGTCACTCCGAGCTCCCTCAGCCTCTCGAAGTGATGCCAGGTGAAAGCAAGCTGGGGGCTCGTAAGTTCCTCATGACCCCAACCAGGATTGGGAATAGCAGGCAGCGTCGGGTGCGTGACCAGGGGGCTGGGCACCCCAACGTCCACATACAGCCACCGCTCCCGGAACCTGCTCGCAGAAGGTGGGAGGCCAAAGTCGACCCCCGAGGCGGCCGTCTCCGGCACGGCCTGGAAGCTCACGCATCCCGAACACCGTGAAGGGTCAGACAAGCACAGAGAGAAGAAGTGGTGCAGAAGGGCAACGGAAGGAGGAATCCCCACCATGGCCTCGCAGACGAAGGCGAAGACGGCAAGCAGAGTAATGGATTGGGGGCCAAGATGCATCATGTGGATCTGATAATGGGAGAGCACTGCATTGAAGAAATCAGAAAAGGGGGGAACCAGGCCCGCCTATAGGGTGTCGGCAAAGAATCGTACCTCCGTGACGATCCTGTCGAAGGAGGCGTGGGACACGGGCCAAACCGTCATCTTCCCGCACTCATTGAAGCTGGAGGCAAGCGCGGAGCAGACCTTCTCCAGGGCTTCCAGATTAAGTATGAGTGACTTGTCGACGGCGGGAGCAGCTACTGGAGGCACGCTGGACAAAGGCGCAGGTTTCTTCACCTTGTCCTTTTTCTTTGGCGCCATGGCAATGGTAAGGGGAAGAACTCAAGATGGATTGGAGGCGGAAGCAGAGGCTCGAGGAGGAAAAGGGAACAAGAAGCGCACAGGCAGCAAAGGGAGGATAACTGTGTACAAGCCTCGTGGCCGCCTAGCCAGGCGCATAATGAGGGAGCATGGGGAAGCGGAGGCGCCCATGTCCAATCAACTGCACGCGGCACCCAAGGCCGCAGGTTGATGGGGCCCACGGCGCTCCGCACTTGCCCCTTCGCTTCTCCGCTAAGCCAAGTACGAGCGCGCCTTGGGCCCGGGGCCTACTGTCGGCGTTCTGGGAACGGGGGTCCCCAGACTTGCCTGCATGCGGCCTGCGGCGTGGCTCAAGTAGTGGCCCAGTACGGCCCATCTTCATCAGCGCAAGACTCAAGACCCTCGCAAGGGGCCAAGCCTCGCGGGGCGGACGACACACGACTTCCTCATGAACGGCCTCGCCAGGCAGGCTCACGAGGCGGCGGAGAGATCAAGGAAGGGTACCTCATGAGGTGCTCGTGACGCAAGCCATGACGATCGAGACCGGCCGGGCGCCAGGCGGGCGCCGGCCTGCGCAGTGTCCTTGTTTCCTCTTTGGTGCGAAGGGGGCAAGCACAGGCGTGGAGTACCGAGGCATCAGGCAAAGGTTGCCATTTCAGTGAGGGACCAAGACAAGCAGAGCGGCAGGATGGAGGTCACCGTGGAGCCCAAGACGGTGTCATCGCCAGTGCCTTTGGCAGCCGAAGACCAACTTTAGTCAGGATAACTTGTACTAGATGTTCCCCTTCAAAATGGTCGTTGTTGGCGCCCTTCCCGCTCAATATTTGGGAACAGGACTAGGGCCTCTATAAATAGAGCTAGCCACCACAGTAGAGGGCATCTGGAGATCTCATAGAGTCCTAATCAGAGAGAGAGGTGATCAAACTCACCCAAGCAGCTCATCGCACCAGCTCAAGAACACCTCTCGCGAGGCTGTTCCCCCCTTGTACTGTTCTTCATCAGCCCCTGAGGCAATCCACCACACCACACACTGGAGTAGGGTATTACACCACAACGGTGGCCCGTACCAGTATAAATCTCGTGTCCCTTGTGTCGTTCATCGTTCTAGCTTAGATTTTTGTGAGGCGATCGGACGTAGATCGGTAGGGGAAAGATCTTCGTGCGCACCCCAGAGTTCGAACCTTAAGGGTCTGCCGGAACCCAACATCTGACAATAGTCAACCAAAATGCCTCATTTACTGGGTTAGCAACTATAGAAAAATGAAATACGTGCTTGAAAAACATGATGCAGGGCATGGTGCCATCATGGTATGGCCTCACGGTGCCATGGTTAAAAGCTGAGAAGGTTTGATTAATGTCGTCATGCACGCCCTTCACAAATCAAACCATCACCGAGGAAGTTCCATGCCTTCGAGAGGGAAATCACCAAGATTGAAGGGGACTCCAAATTTCCATCCTAGTTTGTCATTCAGTTTTTTCCAACGATCAGCATGCTGCCTCAGATGCAACGTGTTCAAATTTGACATTTTTTCGGGCTCATTTACCATATTTAGGGGATTATTTGCATTTTCTAGGCATTAATGCACATAATTCAAACTCAAACAATCGGTGCATGAAAAGGTGCACAAGAACGGTTTAGAAAACCATCCTCGTGCTATTTAGTACATTCTCATGCCTTTTACAAGGAATGGGCAGATATTTCAAGGAAATGTGTGGCAATAGTCAACCATAAACGCGTCGTTTACTGGGTTAACAACTATACAAAAATGAAATACATGCTTGGAAAACATGACGCCTGGTGTGGTGCCATGGTCTGGCCTCACCGTGCCCTAGTAAAAATTTGAGAATGTTTTCCTTATGTCGTCATGCACGCCTTTCATAAATCAAACCGTCACTGAGGAAGTTCCATGGTTTCGAGGGGGAAATCACCAAGATTGAAGGGGGTCCAAATTTCCTTTGTCCTTTGTCCATGAGTTTTTTTCTACGATGAACATACACCCTGCAAATCACCACATTCAAATTTGACACTTTTCCGGGTTCATTTACCATATTTAGGGGATTATTTGCATTCTCTAGGCATTAATGCACATAATTCAAATTTGAACAATTAGTGCATGAAAAGGTGCACAAGAATGGTCTGGAAACCCATCCTCGCGCCATTTAGTAAATTCTCATGCCTTTTACAAGGAATGGACAGATATTTCAAGGAAATATGTGGCAATAGTCAACCATAAACGCGTCATTTACTGGGTTAACAACTATGCAAAAAATGAAATAAATGCTTGAAAAACATGACGGCTGGTGTGGTGCCATGGTATGGCCTCACCATGCCCTGGTAAAAAATTGAGAAGGTTTTCCTTATGTCATCATGCACGCCTTTCATAAATCAAACCATCACCGATGAAGTTTCATGGTTTCGAGAGGGAAATCACCAAGATTGAAGGGGGGTCCAAATTTCCTTTGTCCTTTGTCCATGACTTTTTTTCTACGATGAACATACACCCTGCAAATCACCACGTTCAAATTTGACACTTTTCCGGCTACATTTACCTTATTTAGGGGATTATGTGCATTTTCTAGGCATTGATGCACATAATTCAAGTTCAAACAATCGGTGCATGAAAGGGTGCACAAGAACGGTCTAGAAAACGATGCTCGTGCCATTTAGTAAATTCTCGTTCCTTTTACAAGGAATGGACAGATATTTCGATGAAATGTGTGGCAATAGTCAACCACAAACGTTTGTTTATTGGGTTTTCAACTATAGAAAAAATTAAATAAATGTTTGAAAAACATGACGCCTGGCATGGTGCCATGGTATGACCTCACCATGCCCTGGTGAAACTTTGAGAAGGTTTGGCTTATGTCGTCATACACGCCCTTCATAAATCGAACCATTGTCGGGGAAGTTCCATGCTTTCGAGAGGGAAATCGCCAAAATTGAAGGGGAATCCAAATTTCCTTTGTTCTTTTCCCTAGAGTTTTTTTTCTACGAAGAACATACACCCTGCAAATCACCGTGTTCAAATTTGGCATTTTTCCGGGCTCATTTACCATATTTAAGGGATTATGTGCATTTTCTAGGCATTTGGCGCATATAAATCCAATCCAGCTACAGCTGCACGGATGTGATGTGAGGGACGTGGATTGTCGTTCGATCATGGCGCATCCTATGGTGCACACACGCAATCCGCATGCCTGGGGTTCCGGCCAATCATAACGCAACACACAATAGCCTCAGCGCACACTGTTTCCGGAAGCGACCGAGATGAACCGTGTGCGATAATGAATGAGCAAAATTGTAAGGGAAGCCAAATTTCCTTTGTCGTTTGTCATTCAGCTCTTAAAAACCACCGCACTGTACGGCTGCCCGGCCCCTCCGACCCAGAGCTCTCTCCAAGCGTCGTTCATGGCACAGCAGCGCACAGTAACTGGTAAGGAAGTGATGGCATCCCGCCGCGCCATGTTCCTCGCCGCCCGCGACCGCACACATGGTAAGGAAGCGACGGCATCTCTCCACACCGAGTTCATCGCCGCCGGCGGACACACAGTTACATGGGCGGACTTTGAGGCTGCCATGGCCGAATGGGCGGTGGATCTAGAGGCGGCCAAAGCCGCACAAGAGATCGGAAAAGGCAGAAAGCAGTTAAGAAAAGAGAGTCCCGCCTCCGCAAGAAAGAAGAGGCCGCATGCCGTGGTGAGGAGAGCTTGGCGGAGGTCGAAGCATGGTTGGCCTCCGCCTACAAGGCCGGGGAGGAGAATGCCGGCGTCTGGCCAGCATGCCCCGATGGCGGCATGTGAGAAGTAGTTTAAGTTTGTAGTATTAGACCAAATTACCAGTAGTACTTTAAGTTTGTAGTATTAACGTACAATGTCGGTAAGAGCATCCTTTGAGGGCTTTGAGCGTTGATTAGCATGTGTGACCGTGTGCGCTTTTTATGTTAATCATTAGAAGATCACAAAACACACGGTTTCTATGTCGTACCCATGTGCGTTTTTTGCGTTAATGATCCATAAGTCTGTTACATGTGCGATGGTTCCTAATAAACCAGGCGTACCATTGACCAAAAAAATCGACTACACGTGTACATTTTTTTGGAGACGGGAACTGCCAATTTTCTGTTTTCTCGCACACGAGTATTTTATGCACTTTGTCTCCGTTGTGTGTTTCCCTCGCCCAAGTTTGAAGTTTCGCGACAAAATTTTCATTAGGCGCGCGATTTCAGAATTTATTCCCCTAACCACATCCCCACCCATCAAATTTCCTCAGTATGTCCCCGCCCACCTCCC